>NC_047044.1:28700186-29002691 GCF_011762595.2 Tursiops truncatus | reverse complement strand
AGCACTTGCATCTGAGATTCTTACAAATTCAAAGTCCTTTGGTCTCTTTGACCCCAGTGACATTCACTTCCTCATTTTAGTGGTTCCTTTCCATAGCCACACCGAGAATCTCATGTCTTAGCATTGGGACCCAAGACATTTTAAGGTATAGTCTCCCAAGCTCAGATCACTCATTTTCTTCCAGGTCTTGTATTCTGTAATTCCCCTCAAACCTGTACTTCAGTCTTTTTTTTTTTTTTTTTTGCGCTGTACGCGGGCCTCTCACTGTTGTGGCCTTTCCCGTTGTGGAGCACAGGCTCCGGACGCACAGGCTCAGCGGCCATGGCTCACGGGCCCAGCCGCTCCGCGGCATGTGGGATCTTCCCAGACCGGGGCATGAACCCACGTCCCCTGCATCGGCAGGCGGACTCTCAACCACTGTGCCACCAGGGAAGCCCTGTACTTCAGTCTTATTTCTTCCAATTTTCTTGTCCCCTCCTGATTTCATCTCTTTCACTATCCAACTTCAGTCTCATGGTTCACTGGCCCCACTCCTTAACCCTCAACTCCATTTCATTGTTTACCCTCCCAATGCACTAAAACTTAAAACCTATAACTTGGATCAGTTTAATCATTTTTCTCAGTTCCTTATTTGTAAAATGGTCTGGTTTGGAGAAAATGTGTGCAATTTTGTGTACTGGAGTCCCTACTTACAATAAACTTTCTACCTATCAGTTATCGGGTACTTTTTATGTGGCAGGTGACAAGAACTGCACATCTGTTCTCTCTCTTTTCTCCATAGCAAAAGTGTAAGATCGTAGATATTGTTTTCTATTTTGCAGGTGAGGATCCAAAGCTTAGAAATGTTAAGACATTTTCCAAAGATCAAATAGTTAGTAAATGTCACAGGCAGAATTTGAAACTCAATCTTTTTCCTCTAAAGTACAAGCTCCTAACCACTGTACCATGTAATTACCAATATACATGGTAATACATGGCTTCAAATACACTACTTTTTTAGATGCATTCTATTGTCCTTTTATTACTTTTCTCTTCTTGCCTTCTTTTGGACTCAATAAATATTCTTTGTCCTTCTATTTTTCTCTATATTAGTTTGACAGTTATACATTCTTTACCTATATATTGTGGTTAAGTTTATTTAAAAAATTATTCCTTATATATTATATACAATCCTAACTTTAACCAATAAACTTTATACTCCTCCTTGCCAATGCATGGTTCCTAGAACATTTTAAGTTTTAAGTATCTACATATATTCATCTCTCATCTATCTATCTATCAGTATACACACACACACATTTACATTCAACCATTTGGGAGAATTCATTGGATTCTTTGACACCAGTTTTGTCAAAGATGTCATCTGGGAATTTTCTTCCACCATGCCAGTTGTTCTGTCTAGTTTTTTTTTTTTTTTTTTTTTTTTTAAGGGAAATCAAATAAAAAATTCTGTTATAAAGTTCTTACTACCAAAAGTCCATCTTCTTTTTTTTTTGGCGGTGCACGGGACTCTCACCATTGTGGCCTCTCCCGTTGCAGAGCACAGGCTCCGGACGCGCAGGCTCAGCGGCCATGGCTCACGGGCCCAGCCGCTCCCCGGCATGTGGGATCTTCCCGGACCGGGGCACGAACCCGTGTCCCCTGCATCGGCAGGCGGACTCTCAACCACTGCGCCACCAGGGAAGCCCCCCATCTTTATTTTTTTAAACATTATTGTTTGCAAATACATTTCTCATTATCATTGGACACTGCCTTTTCTCTTTCTTTTTTTTTTTCCTATATGTTCATGGTATTTACATGCAGAGATCATGGATAATGTTGTTTTGTTTTGTTCTGTGTTTTAGTTAGGGCCATAAATGAGGGACTGAGAGTTTATTATGATCCCATCCCATATTATAATCCCATCTCCTATTCTTCTTGATTTTCTTAATAGTCACAATGTATACATCAAGATTTGTAAATTTTAGGGACATTCTAGTAACTTTGTGCATATATTAAAAAATTAAAAATGAAGGAATTGATTTTAGAAAGCTCATTCTATTCCTCATAGCTTCATGTGTCAATGCTTAGAGTTATGTGTGCATTCTCCTAATCCATCCTCTGTCCCTGACTCAGTCTTACCTCATGGGAGCATGGATATTTAAATGCAGAATTCTTCCAAAATTATTGGAAATATCAATAAAATTCAGAAAATTTCTCCTACATGTTTATATATCTATTCAGGCCTCTCATAGACCTCATTTAACAACTTACATGACATCTCCTCTTGGATAAATAAAAATAATTTCAAACTAACAACGTCTAAAATCAAACTCATGATCTTCTCTTCTCAATGTGTTCTCCTTAGGAAATGTACTGCCATCTATTCAATTATGCATGTCAGAAAACATCTCACCTCCTTGCTCTCTTCCCATGTGTCCAATCAGCCATCAGATCCTAATAATTTTACCTCCTGATTTTCTCACAGTGTCCACTGCTCTCTACTTCTACCACCACAATCAGTGAACTTACACTTCGAGATACCATTTTTTTCTAATTTGTATTAAAATCCTAACTGATCTCCTCATGTCTAGTCTTAGTTTCCTCCAAATTGTTTCACTCACTGAGCCAAGAAGAAACTTTTGTGTATGTGCATAAATATATTGTATATATCTATCTAGTACATATCTCTATCTATTTATATTATATACATATGCACCCAATGATAATAAGAAACACTTATTTATCACTTACCATGTGTTAAGCACTCTTCAAGGCACTTTACATATTGTAACTCATTTAATTCTCACCATAAGGTAGGTATTATTATTTGTCCTCATTTTATAGATTAGGAGAAACTGAGACACAGAAAATTTAAAGATTCTGCCCAGGACCACAGGACAGTGAAGCTGGCATTTGAACTCAGCAATTTTAGCTTCAGTATTAATATTCTTTACCCCACTACGTGATATTACCTCAATGAATGTAATCTCTTATGACTTAAAACTCTTCAGTGACTTCCAGATTGTTCTTAGGACTATAGACTCTTTAAACATGGCATGGAATATTCTCCCCTTTCAGTCTGTGTGGTTAAATACTTCTCATGCTTTATGTGTTTCCTTAACCATTATTTCTTTAGGAAATCCTCCTTTCAGATTCCTTTGCACCATGCAGCTCTCTGTTAATATAACTTATCACAGATGAAATTTTACATATTTTTGTGATTATGTAGCTAATTTGTGTCTCACCCACTGTAGTATAAATCGTGCACACTTATATTCCCTGTGTGTAGTATAGTCTAGTACAGCAGTCCCCAACCTTTCTTGCACCAAAGACTGGTTTCGTGGAAGACAACTTTTCCATGGACCAGGTGTTGAGGCGGTGGGGGGGGGGGGGATGGTTCAGGAGGTAATATGAGAGATAGGGAGTGGAGGATGAAGCTTCGCTCACTCACCGCCGCTCACCTCATGCTGTGCGGCCCCGTTCCTAACAGGCCAAGGACCAGCTGGGGACCCCTGGTCTATTATATATATGGCACTCAATATATATTTTATGAAATAAAGAAAAAAGACAGGAAGGAATGACAGAAAGAAAAAAGGAAGGCTGAAAATTCTTAGAGTTGAAAAGGTCTAGAAAGAATATTTTACAATTTTGCTTTCAGATCAGGAATTCTTTTCACATCCTTTCTCTCATTTTTTTTAAATTGAAGTATAGCTGATTTATAATATTGTGTTAGTTTCAGGTGTACAGCATAGTGATTCAGTATTTTTGCAGATTATATTCCATTATAGGTTATTACAAGGTAATGGGTATAATTCCCTGTGCTATATCCTTTCTCTTGAATTGTCTCTCTGAACAGTTTCAGTGGTAGGTAACTGTACCTTAGGAAAAGCTGCTTCCATCGCTGGGTGACTCTGATCAAATATTAGAAAATTCTTCCTTAGCTAGCTATGAAATATGGCTCCTTATAAATTTCACTCATATGTTCTACTTACTTTCATTTTGGAGCTTCCTGGAATATGTGTCATCCCCCTTTTCACATAGCAAGTTTTCAAATATTTAAAGTTATTATGTTTCTGTTAACATATTCTTTTCCCCCAGCCTAACAATATCTGATTACCTGTATTTTTATGACATAATTTTATATGACATTATTTTCATAATTTTCTTTACGTGCTTTGAAGTATTTTAAACTTATTCTTTTTCTTAATGTCTTGCCTTCAGCCAGCATTAAAAAACTGTTCAATGTATGTTCATTGTTCTTTCCTCCCACCCCCAAATAAATTTTGGTATGAAAATACATAGGCAATCCTGCACATTATTTTTTCTTCTTGGGAATTCACTTAACAAAGTAACATATTAATTTTCTGAGAAGCCTTGGATTAAAGTAACATGTTGGGCTTTCATTAATGTGGTGATTCACAAATGTATATGATCCTTTTTCCAAGGAAATATATTTATAGAATTTTTCAGAATAATGTCTGGAAAAATATATATAAATAGATGTATTAATCAGCATGGAATATTTATTGTTAATAACATATACCTAACAAAATCAGAAATATAAGAAAACTGTACTTTGTTACTTAACAAAATCCTGTTTTGTTTTGTTTTTGACTCATGAGAAACAGGTATATTATGTCAAGTGATTAGAATATAAATTTTTTCTTGTGTTCACTGGATAAAAGGAAAACGGGTAGGAGAAAATATATTTTAATGTACTCATGCTAGAAAAATGGAACTAATTGTTACTATAACACTTTTTATTAAAAATATATTCTTAATAAGACTTGTGAATAAGCCTCCTGAAATAAATATTTTACTTCTGTTTTGTTGGAAAGCATTCACTCTTTTTATTTCAGAAATCCAAAAAGCACTGGCAAATATAAGACTGAACAATTTGCAATTCAAGTGGATTTCAAGTGTTAAAACACTAAGATTCTGTCAGAAATGTGTTACAATAAATGTAGAACTTTAATTACTAGAGTACACTGTACTATATCTAAGAACAGCAGATTTAAGAAATAGGTATAATGAACTAAAAATGACTATTGCTCTGTTATTTGACATTAAATGACTAGAATTTTCTTGTTATAAAGTATCCGATGCATTTCATACCCATTCTTTTTTTTTTTTTTTTTTTTTTGCAGTACGCGGGCCTCTCACTGTTGTGGCCTCTCAACCACTGCGCCACCAGGGAAGCCCTCATACCCATTCTTGAGCTAAGTACCAGACTTATACTTACAAATGTTACTTAACAATCTGAATTTAATTATTTCTTTATAATTATGATAAAGAAATATCTCATTTTTTCATTTTCTCTAGAAATTCCTACCTCCTGTTAGATGTTGTGTTTATACTGTGAATATAATATCTGCATAAGCAATTTTGAACATTTGCAAACAAATATATCCTTCCTATTGAATCACAATGTATTTGTATTATTTGGTATTAATAAGCTGTGAGAGAGACAAAAAGGAACTATCTTTGAGCTGATAAACTATCTTAACTCTGTGTCTGTTTTACTAATTAAAGAAAAGCAGTCTGTGCTACATATCATGGGGAAAAGCAACTTTGAATAGAAAAAAAGTAAGCTATACAAATAAAAATGGTGGCCATAAGCAATTAGAAAAGTGATTTTTATCTTAAACCTATGAATGGCAACCAAATTTCAGGTCAGAAATATGAACTCATTAAATGAATTTTAGATTGTTGAAGACATGTTTAAATAATGACAGCCTGAAGGAGCCTGAAGCAGGTCATTAAATCCATTGGGATTGGTGGTTTGATTTCATTTCCATCCAGACGGAGGTAGCGAAGATGAGGTCCATAACTGAAGGAATCGTGTTCCGCAGGCAATGTGATAGGAGTGGTAGGACATATTACAGAGACATTCACATCTACGGAGACAAAGAAAGCGTGAATAAATGAACTGGAATACAAGAGACTAAGGATGGGAAGACCAAGAGCTATTATAACAGTCCTATGGAGGGTCTAGTGGCCTGGTCTATGAAAGTGGCAGAGAGACAAACCCTTTTCGTGTAAGCTGGAAGTTATGCATATCTGTTTTATAGAAGTAACCCTGAAAAAATGTGCAACGTACACATAGTCATCTCAGTCCATACTTTGCTATGCTTAATACAGAGCACTAGAAAGGACATATTGTTAAAAGTTGTGATGGAAAAAAGGTGTATAAGATATATCACTTGTCTTATTCCTTTAGCAAGCCAGATAAGGCATGATTTGATTACTGTAGAATGAGAAAGGTAGTATTGGGGCATTAGAGGTGGAAACAATGGTTCAGAGTTGGTACTGAAAGAATGGGTAGGTGCATGGTGGAATGGAGGAGTATGGATGCAAAGGAAGAAAGCCAGTCTATTATTAGAGAAGGTGCTTGAAAGTTACCTTAAAAAAATGCAAACACTCAAACTAGTAGTACATGATGATAAGTCTTTTATAAAGTGCAATTAATATAACTTTACATATGTGATATTTGCAGAAAACAACCTTGAATCTCCATACTTAAGTGTATTTAATTGGAAAGGAAACATTTGCCAAGAACTGAATTACAAAAATTCAAACCAGGAACTATCCCGTCAGCCTTTTCATATGGTTAAGATGTGAGAAATCATGCACCTGCCTTGGATCAGAGCCCTTGGCATCAATGTCTATACTGAAGTTAGGAGCATTCAGGAGAGAAAGCCTCTTAAACCAGCGAAATTCTGACAAGTGTGCATAATAGCTGATCTCAACCATGAATTCATGTACTCTTAAATCCTATTTTGAAACTGTTTTGAGGAAGAGATCTTCCCTTAGAAGATAAGACCCAACTAACTTTGGCAATGACCTTCCTTTTGTGCACACTGACTTGTTCTGAAGGATTTTATGCTTACAGTGAGGGTGCTTTGTTCTGATCTTATGCCATTTTGTGAATTCAACTTGCTAAAAATAATGACTCTGTATAGCAGATTTATATTCATCAAGGTATTTTTTCTTACATATATTATAACCTTATCATGACACAACCTGTATTGGGCAACATTATTATTCTCCCCACCTGGGCATTGCTGAAAGAGTGGTTCAGACGGGTAAGGCAATGTGCACCAGGTATTTCAGCAAGTAAGAGGCAGAGCGGAGTCCCAGCCTCATCCCTTTCCTACTACACAGGGTCCCTTGCCTGCTGGAGAGATTATGTCCTTTCTGATGTGTTATCTCCTATCCTTATCACCCTCATGACCCATAACCCATGCATGTGTGAATAAATAGAATGTAAAAACAAGCATTCTAAATTTAATTATATTTTCATAAATTAATTATAATGTTTCTGAGAGTACCAAGAAGTAACTTGTTCGAATAGATAACATTTTTGTCAAATTTAAAGCCCCCTAAGGTGTTCAGAAGAAATAAGTATTTCCATCATTTTGGACAAGAAAAGTTCACTGTCCTATAAATTCTGAGAACTCTTCATATAAGAGGTATGTTTCTTGGCAACCACTTCATTAACAACTAGACTAGATTATGAGGTAAGAAGAAGTAAGTACTTTAGCAGTTATTATAATGCATTGTGATATAATGGTGAGCCAAGAACTCTTGCCAGGGAAATTCTTCTCTTCCATTTCTTTTCTTGGAATATAGAAATGACCATGCTTGATATCTACATTAAGCAGCAAGTAAATCAATTTCTCTTTGTTGATGTTGTTGCTGTGAAAACGATTTTTACCTCTATTGATAGAAATTTGTCTTAAGTCTCATATTCTAGGCATTGAAGAAAAATGTGCTATGATAATAACGTTGGAGTGGGGGAAAAAACACCTAATATGGGAGACCTTAGGTTCAGGTCCTGGCTATTATACTTATCCTTTGTCCTTGGAAAAATAGCCTCACTTAGTTGAGCCTCAGTTTTTCTTTCTTCAGAAATTCCTAATAATAGCACACAAGGTTCTTTTGATGATTAATTTGTGGTTCTTAAAGTGTGGTCCCTGGACCAGCAGCGTCCATACTACCTGAGAACTGCGTGGTTAGACCCCACCCCATACCTGTTAGGTGGGAAACCCAGAGGCTGAAGCCCAGCAGCCTGTGTTTTATAAGCCCTCCAGGTGATTCTGATGCACATTAAGGTATGAGAATGATTGGAAAATAGAAATATATGAGAAAACTTTGAAAAAAACGCTCTAAAATAAAAGTGGAGGAAGAACAGAGTCCTCTTCTTTGTGTAACTTTGTAAAACTATGTAAGTACCTAGCATAGGTGCCCAACTATGTGTTGAATTTTGCTATCTCACTCCTGAACACTCTCATTCTCAAGTTCCCACTTCAGGGGAATTCCCAATTCACAAATGTGCTCTATGTGGAATCCCTTTAAATTAACTTCCTACATCAAATGTCTATGGGACTTTTGCTGTCAGGTAAGGAATGCACCTGTAGAAGCACAGAACTTTCATCAGGAAAAAAAATTACATTTATTTAGGTTGATATTAGCTGCTGTACTATTGGGTTCAGTGCACAGATTCAGCTATTAACATTTTTTTTTTCTGTTGCATCTTTTGCTTTAACTACAAGATTAAACAATGTGTCTCATCACCATGGAAAAAACTCACTGCGGTGGGAGCAGCCTGCTCATGAGTTCCTGGATTTTATGCTCAAGTATGCTGTTAGAAAAAAACCAAAAAATACTGAAAAACTGAAGAGTACCCAGTGCAAAATAGTCTATTCTTATAGGTTGGATGTTTATGTAATTATTTGCTTAATGAAAAGTTTAGTGAGTAATAAGCAGGCAGCACAACCTTCTGACAATTATCTGTGTCATTTTCCTGCAAACTATCCAATTGATTCTCATTTTAGGGATGTATTTTATAAGGTTGTTCAGAAACCTCTTCAAGATTAGCTTTCCAAAGGGCTTGTGCTAGGGTGGAGCATGCATGGATACTTGCCAGGCTGGTATCATCCCCTGTAGCTGGACCAAGATATCGTCTGCATCTACACCTGAGTCATCCTGGTCTCAGGCATAATTGTGAAGATGCTAAGTTTGCCTGTAACGTCTCCAGCCCCTTCTTTCTATAACCACTTGTTCCCTTCATGGCTCCTCTGCCTCCAAGACACTTTGCACTCATCTCTCACACGGGGAGGGGGAAGGGTACGCTGGGACGAAGTGAGAGAGTAGCATTGACATATATACACTACCAAATGTAAAATAGATAGATAGTGGGAAGCAGCCGCATGGCACAGGGAGATCAGCTCGGTGCTTTGCGACCACCTAGAGGGGTGGGATAAGGAGGGTGGGAGGGAGACGCAAGAGGGAGGGGATATGGGGATATATGTATACATATAGCTGATTCACTTTGTTATACAGCAGAAACTAACACAACACTGTAAAGCAATTGTACTCCAATAAGGATGTTTAAAAAAAAAGCTATTTTCAGGAAAGGAGTGTATATTCTACCTTGTTGACTGCCATTAGTCCTAAGGAGTTGCCAACTTCCAGGGAATTTATTTCAATTTCAATTGAGCAAAGCCTTAAAGTACAATATTGGTTTCCCATGTATGGTCCCCAGAACATCAATCTCAGCATCCCTAGGAAACTTGCTAGAAATGAAAAGTCTCAGGTCCCACCAGACCTACTCAACCAGAAGCTCTGTGATGGGGCCATCCATTTGTGTACTCTAAAGTTTGAGAAACCCACTGATCTAAAGCAGACATTCTAACTAGGGTGATTGTAGGCATCAGCTGTCCTGTAGGTTTCAGGACAGAGGTCCCTTCCTGATACCTCCTAAATCATATTCCTTCTATTACTATTCATGAGGTTGCTTGTGGCTGGGGTACACTTTCTTCAATAAGTCTGCCCACCGAGGCAGAAATATCAGAATCTCCTCAGAGTAAAAGAAGATAGAGACATTTAGTTTCTCCAACAGGTAATAGCCCTCTGTAGATTACTAAAATCCACTTTTCAATTTGCAATTTGAACATTTGAACTTCTTGGTTCATCGACACTGTCTGTGAATAGACAAAACTTGAAAATACACTAAAAAAATATCTAAGGGCATGAGAGCTGGAGAGAAAATGAACATTATTGATATTCTTAAAGAAGATATAGAATAAATTTAATAACCATGAATATCTTAGTCAAAGACACACCCTGATGGTTACTTACTTTTAATTTTGTTATGATCGAGGTGAAGGTGCTGCAGATGAGCACTGATTTTGGGGACCTTTGTGAGTTGATTGTGAGACAGTTGAAGATCTAGAATTGATGATACATTAAAACCACTAGAAGGGAGGCCAGCATCTGATAATTTGTTGTGGTTGAGTCTCAGGAAGGCCACTTTAGGAATCACATTAAAATAATTTTCTGGTATTCCTTCAATGGAATTGTTGTCTAAAAACAGCTGCATAGTGTTGGCTGGTAATCTTGGTGGCATATTCCTCAGGGAGTTCTTAGCCATATTTAGCTGCATGAGGTTCTTGAGTCCTTTAAAGGTGTCTCTTTGAAAGGCATTGTCTAGTAGTTTATTGTTCTGCAGGTCAAGAAGGGTCAGGTTCTCCAGATTGCTAAAGGTCCCTTGAGGAATTCTGGACACCTTGTTTCTAGCTAATTGTAATTGTTCTAAACTTCTTGGCAATGGAGAAGGTACCTCCTCTAGCTCATTATCTTCCAGAAATAAGAAAAGCAGCTTCTTCAGTTGGCTCAGGGCTCCTTTTTCAATTCCATAGTTGGTTATTTTGTTCTTGTTTAGATTTATCCATCTCAGCTGGGTGGCATTCTCGAATGGCTTCTCAGGAATGGTTTCTATCAGGTTGTTTTCAAGATAAAGATACCAGATCCTTGATGGTATAGCAGGGATTGCTTTGAGAGCCCGGTTTTCACAGTACAAAGCGGTAGGGAAACTGGGGGGACAGAAACATTCCCTGGGACAATGGAAGTCATGCATCATCCAGTCCTCTGGATCATTTGCCTCATAAACCTGTCTCACACTTCGAGTCCATACAGTATCTGTTATGAATAACACCCAGATGATGAAACAGATTGTGGTTGCCATTTTAGTACCTAGAGTAAGGGATACAATTGTCAGATGTTTAACGATCTTGACCTTTAGATAACTGCATGCGCCAAAATGATCCATAAACATTGCTTCTTCAAGGGGGGTGGGGAGGTAAAGACATGTCAGCATTTTATGCATATTTATCAACGAATACCCATCTATTTAGTGGGCACTATCTGCAAAGCATTTTTGCAAACACTGAAACTGACTCACCAACTTGTAACTTTCTGGTTTTAACCCAATCACAATGAAAACCAAGAAAGAAAAAGCAAATTTTAGGAACTCTTAAGTGCTTTTCCATTTCAAGCTATTTAATGCAAGGAAGTTAACTGAAATCCAGAGTTGAACACACGAGTACAAAAAAGTGACCTTTTAATAACTCAAATTTAGAGTCTATGTTGTTCCTAAGAAGTTGGCATATGTTTTCACTTTTACTCCTAAATGAGCAGAACATCTGGATGAGATTTCCCAGGCTCTTTGGCCCTTCAACCAAAGAAATAGATCAAAGAACATTTTAGCAACTTTTTGTGAAGGAAAATTTTAGGATTTGAAGAAAAATGTGTGATTAATCTCTTGCTCTGTTGCTCAACTTCTCAGGTAAGTTTTATTTTGGGGGTTTAGGGAAAGACTTCTAATATTTTAAGTAGAGGATCAAGTTGTTTAGCCAAGAAATTTGGATTATGAAACTCTCTATATAGATATAGCTATAGATGTTGATACAGATATATATCACACTTACATAAGTAAGCAGTGTTACTATGGTTGATAAGAAACAAAACAAAGAACATGCTCAGGATACAGGTGGATCTCCATATTTTCAGTATGGATGCTAACAGAGCAAAGGTTAACACTTACTGATATGTGATACATTTAAAAGACATAAATCCTCCCCGTTGAGTTTCAACAAGGTTATGGGAACAAAGAACTATCCCAACAGGAAAATAATATGTATCTATATAACAATAACGTTCTTATCAATGTACATTTAGTTCAAACACTTCGTAATAAAGACCAAATAAATTTCACTGATTCCTTAGGAAGAGATAAAATCAGCATCATTTAGAAATGCTGATCTTTCAATTTTGCCCTAAATCGAGGGAAATGACAAGCACAGGGCAGCTTCTGCAAGCTGTCAAATTTCTTGCGATTGCAGAATACTGCTCTGGTCATCTTCCAACAGAGACACATTAAAACATTATTTTTTTTTTCAGAATAGGGATTTGCTTTAGTTATTGAAGCAGTAACCCTGCCTCTGATGAATCATAACTTTGAATTCTTAACTTTAAGAGTTTTGAAAAGCATAAAATAGTTTACCTTGCTGTCCAGGAATGTACCGCTGAGTCCTGTGTCTGGATCTGAAGTTTGCTAAAATCAGTTAAGAAAAAAAAAAAAAAAACTTTGACTAGAAGAATTTGTTTTTATTTTATGCTGTCTAGCCTCCTACGAGAAAAAAGAAAACCTCCTCTGACCAGTCACCATGAACACCTTTGATCTATTGTTTCCACTTTGACAGAGCTTCAGAACACCGCTTACCTCAGTTTTCTTGGATCTTCCTCGTCCCTTTCTATTGGTCACTGCTCATTCAAAGTAATGGATTGACCCAGGCTCCACTGTCGTGTTTTGGTGAATCCTCCCTAATATATATGCATCCATGGCTCCAGCTTTAACCCCTCCAACAACCACAGCACCTCAGTACCTAGATAGCCCAGCACAGGAAATTCTGACTTTAATCTCAAGAACCTATAACAAAATTCAGTGCAACTTTCATTCTGAGTTCACAGTCCCAAAGATATTGTAATGCACTGATCTGGAGACCTGATCTAACAGCAAGAAACTAAAAGCAGTTTTGATTTCAACTACAACAAAAAGATTTTAAAGCATTTTTCTCTAGATGATCTTTTTAAAAAATTGGATACAAAGACATAAAGACCAATGTTTTCTGTTTATATGGAAATATTTTATTCATTTTTTTGTATAAAACAGATGCTGGGATTACATTTAGATATATTGTTTTTGGTCAAGGGGTAAAAGATAAAAAATGTATTTGAAAAATTTAAAAGTGAAATCAGGAAAGCTCTACCTGATGTTGGCACTAAATATGGTGTATAGAAATAATTGTTTTATAGAAATAATTTTTGTGTCTCTATTTCATAGTGGAAGCTTTATTCCAAATAATTATTAAAATGAGATTTTTCTTTCCTGCATTATAAAAGATGTTCTGCATTTAGGCCATTATAGGACATTCTGCTGCACTGTTTTGTTTTTTGTTTTTCTTTAACATACAAGTTTAGGATAATATGTCTTCCAGTTCTTGTAATTTGAGGGAAAAAAATGGTATGCCTCTTAAGGAAAGACAAAAAGTTTTGAAAATCTCATTTTCAGATATTACCCTGCTGATTGATTGTAATCATTTTGTTTTTCAAAATCTATCGTATTCTGGGAAAAGGGAGTTGTATTGATATCACTCATTCAACACTGCCCACATAAATATTATCAAAGATAGAACACAGTGAAGAGGGGAGAGCACTGGACTCAAAAAATTTTTTCTGAACCACTTACTTCTTTTCTCCTAAACACAGTTTTGTCATCTACAACATACTGCTGGGGGCTTCCCTGGTGGCGCAGTGGTTGAGAGTCCACCTGCCGATACAGGGGACACGGGTTCGTGCCCCGGTCCGGGAAGATCCCACATGCCGCGGAGCGGCTAGGCCCGTGAGCCGTGGCTGCTGAGCCTGCGCATCCGGAGCCTGTGCTTCGCAACGGGAGAGGCCACAACAGTGAGAGGCCCGCGTACCGCAAAAAAACAAAAACAAAAACAAAAACAAAAACATACTGCTGGACTACCTCGCAAGGTTGGCCCTAATTTGTTGTAAATGATTAGGAAATGTTAGCCTTTCTGTAGCATTAGCCCTACACTTTCAACTGAAAAATACCTTTAATTTTCAAGGCCTTGATAGCTTAAGATCAAATTCAGACATGATCTCTTAGTAGCCCAACAGGTACACTTCTATCATATTTTAAGAAAAAAATCAAGTGTTAATTTGCTTTTGTCACAATGATCTCCTCTCTCTACTGCACTTTTCCTTTTCTCTTTCTTCTTTTTCTAAACCCTCAGTATAAAACAACAGATGATGTCTGAATCTGCACGGCCCGCTTTAGCTACTCTCTTATTTCTTAATTTTCTTTTTTAGCCAAACTTATTTTAGTCATTTCTTAATTCTATTACACAAATTTTGCTATGTGTCCATTGTAGGAAAATTAGTTGTACATTGGCTGCCTCCAATTTCTGTTTCTTATTCACCATTCCACCCATGATTCACCCGTCAAAATAAGGTTTCTAATCCCTCTGCTTCCCTCACATTGCTCTAACAACAACAACAAAAAAGCAATAACCTTCATATTTACTAATCTGTTGAAGTCTTTTAGTGTTTCGCCTACTTGACTTGTGACTTTTGGCAATGCAGACCCACCCCTTTAATAAAATGTTTCTTGGACTACATTCTCTCCTAGTTTTTCCTCCCCTTTCTTTGTGACTTCTCTCTATCTATGTTCTGAAGCTCTCTGTTTCCTCTAACAGTTTTTTAAAAAGCTTTTCTAGCATTTAAGTCTCTTTGAGATTCTAAGATCTCAAAGATTTTTAAACGATTCCAAGGTTTTAACCATTCCCTTTATTATGATGACTCCTGAGGCTCTTTCTTCAATCTAGCCTACGGAAGAAAAACAGCACTCCAATGTGTGTATCCACTTGCTTTCTAGACATCTCCTGTTGCAGGTCTCACAGCCATATATCTAAAATGAAATTCACTATCTCCCTTTAACTGCTCTTGTCACTTTATACTTTTGAGTGATGCTATCATCTTATTCAGTCTCCTAAACCAGAAATCTGGAAATCATTCTCAACTCTTCCTTCTCATTTTGTGAGCATATGATAGCAATCACATTTTAAGGACGCTGGGAGACATGATATAAATTAAAATGATCATCTACAATGCTTGCCAGTTTTGGTATCATTGTTTCCAGACTAAAATATAGGATGTCTTCTGCTGTTAGTATAATCTCTGTTTGTCTATGTCTTAATTTTTCCCATTACAATTCAATCTACCCTTCTTTGATTACTGATTCCTGAAGGATGGGGACTTAACTCTTCATTAGGACTGCTTAAGTGGAAGTTCAATAAATTAAATTAAGACAATGGTGCGAACCTCTGAGTCATGCTAGTTGTTATAAGAATTAATGGAAGACTCTGCCCAGTCTTATCTGACTCTGCTAAGAGGGAAAAATGAAGCCTAATGTGTAACGATGTGGCTTTGAAATTGTCCTTCTAATGACAGACTAATATTTTAGAAGTCCCTGGGGCTTTGGACATGGTAGGTATCCAATAACTATTTACCAAATAAGCAAATGAACAAATAAACGCATAAGGCACATGTATCATTTTGATAATTATGATTTTTTTGATCAGCATAACTACTATGTGAATAGGAATATAGTGAAGAACCTTCAAAATATGGTAAAAAAAATGTGAGTTAGAGTCTTCCTGTTGCATCTTACTAGCTGTTTATGGGGGCACAGGTTATTTAACCATCGTAAGCCTAAGTCTACCCATAATGCACCTGTTCTGACTACTATGAAGCGTTGTTTGAAAATCAAAGAAGATAATGACGGTGAACATGTCAGAAGGCCCAGAAATTTCTTTCAGCAGAGAATGTGATAGTTGGTATCTTGGCCTTCCTGAGAAAAGTCCTAGAAACTTGAGATGGAGTCAAAGTCTTGGTGGCTTAACCTCTTTTACTTCTGTTAGTACATTTTGATGTTTCCTGTCTGCTTATCTTGCTTCTACTTCTTAGTAAAAGGGAGGATGCTTTGCTAAACTGTCTTAGACTGGGGAATTTGTCTTGTTGCATTCCTAAAGATCGTTGACATTTAAAAAAAGAAGGCGATGCATAAAGGTATAAAAGACACGAAACTCTAGTAGGATTTCAAATTTGTTGGCGTATGTATCTGATGATTCTATGTTAGCAATAGTTGGACTGTTAGGTGCTCCCAGGACCTATGTTTATGTCCAACTGACTATACGTTTACTAAGAGAAATAATTTTCTCTTCATAGATCAATTTTAGCCTGTTTAACTAAATTCTGTCAAAAAATTTAAAAATATAAAAGGAATCCACTAAAATATATAGCTGACACACATGCATATACATGTGTATTTAAATGTTTTCAAAATAATACATTTAAAATATAGCAATGACACATTTAAAAGGTCAAAATTACTACAAAACTGATAATGCACCAAGCAGTCCCCCACCCCACACTTTGGTGTAAGTCCTGCTCCCAAGAGGCCATTGTTTTCAACTCTATTCTGGATTTCTTTTAATATTTACTTCAATGTCCTTGCTTGTACTTTTTGTTTAACTTATCAATTTTAAACATCAACTATTTTCTTTTATTTTTTTATTTTTATTATTGGAGTATAATTGCTTTACAATGTTGTGCTAGTTTCTGCTGTACAATGAAGTGAATCAGTTATATGTATATATATAACTCCTCCCTCTTGGACCTCCCTTCCCTACCCCCCCGAATTAGATAAAGATTTAGCACATTTGCTCATTCCCACTCTTACCCCACCTGCAACCATTATTCCTTTCAATAACTCCTAATGTATGTATACCACAAACTTTGATTAAATATTTACTGCATGTTATTACATAATATAAATATTGTTTACTGCTGAAGAAAACAGTGCAAAATTAGTTTAATTCCTTCATTGTATTGCACTTATTTGCCATATATATATATATATATATATATATATATACAGACATACATATATATGTGACGTTCTGTATACATATATATCTATGTCACTAATATTTTCCGAAACAGAATTATTTCTCAAACAGAATTATAAAACCATTTTGGAAATATTTTGCACCCAGAGGGTAGGGTAACATAGTGTGCTGGTTAAAAGTCAGATCTGCTTGGGCTTGAATAAATCTGTCTTATTTACTAGCTGTGAAATATTAAACAATTATTTATCTTTGCCTTAGTCTTCTCATCTGTAAATTAAGGATAACAATAATATAAATAATCATAGTAATAATACTGCCTCATAAGATTGTTATGAAAATTAAATGAGTTAGTATTTTTAAAGCATCTAGAACATGGTAAAAGTGTTCATAAAAAAAACCAGAAATATTAAGTTCACTTTTTTCTCCTGGGAGATATTTCTTCTGGAATTCCATATCCTCCTACTTCAATCCAGTTTGCTTGCTGTTGTAAACCAACCTAAGCAAATTTGGTAAATGACAATTTTTAAGTTCTTTGTGGTACATTTCAGTTGACTCATAATTAATGAGGGCTATAGGAATCTTCCCCTACAACCTACAAAGAGGTGTTAAGTTTGATGAAAATAAGTTCAACTGTATGTTACATAACAGGCCTTTATTTTGCACCAAATATTTAAAAAATTCATGAAGTGAGTCTCCATTATAAGATTTCTTCAAATGTTAACTAAGCTTACCTAAGGTGTCAAAACTAATGCAAATTCAATATCTTATAATCTATAATGGAAAAGAATAGATATATGTATGTATAACTGAATCACTTTGCTATACCTCTGAAACTAACACAACATAGTAAATCAACAATATGTCAAAGAAAAAAAACAAACAACAAAATCAGCTTTCTCTGACAAAGTACTGTCTTTTAAAGTACACTTATGAATAATAGAATCCTTGGTTTCTGGTCCAGTGAGATTGTTGTGGTCCTGGACTTCCTTCAGCCATCTCCTGGGTTAGATCCCTTGTTACTTTCTGAATCTTGTGTTCTCTTCTTTCTTGGTTAACTCCACAGCATTGGGGGAACACAGCTTCTGATCACTTCCTGTGCACGTGAGTTACCTCTCTTTTTTTGTGTGTGTGTGAAGTCACGTTTATAAAAATGTGTTTACTCAGCCCATCCGCTTAAGTGATATTTCGACTAGATACAATTCTAATTTGAAATAATGGTCCTTCCAAATTTTGAAGATACTCAAGAAAGTGATTGTCTTGTTGCTTCTTGAGTTGAAATAGAAAAGGTTAATAAAATTTTAATTTTCAGTTTTTAGAATGTGACCTTTTTTGCTCTCATTAAACTTTTGAGATTTTCCTTTCATCTTCAGTTTCTGAACTATTACAATATGTCTTGAGAGGGTGTATTTCACTCACTCACTGGGTACCCAGGGAGTCCTTTCAATCTAGAAATTCACGTCCATATGGTCCATCCATTTTTTTCTATTTTCTCTTTTTGAAAATCTTAGATGGTGCACCTCCTTCTTACACTGTCTAAATCTTTGATCTCTTCTTTTCTGTTTCCATTATCAAAAGATTTTTATGCTTTCCAACAGATTTCCTTAATTTTGTCTTCTTTAAAATTTCTGTATCATACTTCATGTATTTACTTTGGAAACATTCTCTGGTTGTTCCCTTCCTAAAGCATTCTTTTATTTTATGTAATTACTACCTTCTCTTTTAATCTCTTCAAAACGAGACTAAAAACTACAAGGTTTCGATAGTATTGTGAGTTTTTTTCTGCTCCCTGCAAGAATTTTATTTCCCTTGATATCTTTTTTTTTTTCTTGGCTTGATTTGACCTATAGAGGTATTTCACATTGGAAACATTCCTCACATAGCTGATGGTGCTTTGCTGAATTTTGATACTTAAGAAGAAGCACTAGTAACCTTATTAGAAGATCTATGAGAATCAATAGCACTTGTCAGCTAAGGATCAGGTATTCTGTCTCTCTTTTATATATATATTACACACATACACACACATATTGGGAATAAATTGAAAAAGTCAACACATATTCTTCTTAGTGTACTTTTTATAACTTTGATTTTTTTATTAAAACTGCTAACATGAATTTTTTTGGTTGTGAGTAAATAGCAAATAACCTTCCATGCATAGTTTAGCCTTTGTATATGAAGCATCCTGAGGCTATGCTGTCCAAAATTTATCTGAAACTAGTAGCACACCCTGTCACTTATAAGCTATTTATGTTTTGATTCAATTTTGATATTTATGACTCTCTCTGGTGCCGGTTCCTCCAAGACTCTACAAGAAGACTTTGAATACCTAATCAAAAAATAAAAATAAAAATATCTCTGTGATTCTTGGGTGAGCTGTGTTACCAACCATCCAGAACCAATATGCTCTAGGATTGTTCTCCTCCAGCTTCTCAAGCTCCCTCCATTTCTACAAATGTTCCACCTTAGCACTATTGGCTTTCAGAGGATACTAAGATAACAGGAAGTGAGCAACTTGAAAGCCAATTAGTTTAAAGCTCGCCTCCAAAGCACTTCAGAAGAGGTCTCTTACAAGAAGGCATTTCATCAGAATAGTGAGAATTAGACTCATAATGTCTCCAGTATGTTGAGGAGATCCATTGAGTCAAATATGGATTCTTGTTCTCCTTAGCTTCTTATCGAACTGCCTTCCAGGGCATCCCAATCAGTCCTATACTGTTGCAGCATTTCACTCTCAATTTCTTCCTACATATCGTATAATTTTGATTATAATTTATATAATTATAATTGTATTTATACTCTTCTTAGTCAGCTGGTCATAGAGAAGGCCCCCATGAGCCCCCATGTACTTGATGAATCAGCACTGCTGAGCAATTGAGATTAGGCTAGCTAGATCAGGTAATACTAGGTTTATGAGTAGTTAACGTCAAATTGTTGTTTAGCTTCCCCTTGGGTCCAGTTTCTTAAAAGGATAGTAGTTATTTGCTAAATATAAGCATATCCTTGCTTTGGAAAGCTAGGGTTTTAATTCTCTTACTAAGGCTTACCACACACTACATATAGCAACCTGACCTACTATGAACCCTTTAAATATCATTTAATCTGATGAGTGATAAGTAGCAGGATCACTGTGACCTCTGCTGTCTGGAGAGCCTTCTCTTGCCATGGGACAAACTCAAATCTTACAGCTTCTCAGCACGAGACTCACATGCAGTAACATGTGGCCTCCAAAATTCAAAGAGACTATTCATGTTCCTAGTGGCCATAGAGACATGGTTCAGCAAGCTGTCTTCACTTTAGAGAGCTAGCCCAACTTTCCTTAGACCTCTTAACCTTTAAAATAAATCAATAACTTGACAGCCCTATATTCTTCCATTGTATTTGGCTCCAATGTGCTGGCATTCAAGTGTCTAATTAATGTATCTAGCTAATAAAGTTTACCCTCTAGGTTGTATCACATGATGTTCTGTGAGATGGTATTTCTGCAGACTATAATGTGGTACAAAGCCAAGGAGTTAACACAATCCAGAAACAGTATGGCAAAATTATATTACTGTTCCTGTCTGGTGAAATAAAACAGACTGCTTCTAGTAATTTTGTTTATTGGAATAGAGGAGAAAGACATTATTCAGATCAGTTGCTTTATACAAAGTACTAAGAGCTATAATGATTTGGACCCCATATGGAACAGCAGTTGCAACAGAAGTTGCCATCTAATTAAACTTTGGAAAATCCAATTTTATCTTCTCAAACTATCCTTCCACTACTAAACACAAATGAGAATCCGCTGAGGATCATTAGCCCTGCACTTTTAAGTCACTAAAGATGGCACTAATATTTCTGATTTTTATTGAAGCATTATTGCTATTAGTTTAATATTTTTGTAGGAGTAGAAAGCTCTGCAATTTTCAACTTGGTATTTCCAATCAAAATGTTCCTTTTGCATGGGTTACAGAGCTGATGTAAGAATCCATCATATTTTGAAGTCATCTATTCCAGCTGTACAAGAACTTGGGTAATAAATATGGGAAGGATAAAGGTAGCTTCTCCACTTGTCATTTTAACATCAAAATACCCTCAGTAGTGGACTGCAGAAGTGTCCTGTGTCCCTGGGAATTAGTTGCGTTTCAAAACCATGTTTTCTTTCACAGGGCACAGTTACTTTGGTAACGAACTCTGGTTCTTTTAGGCGAAGACTAGGTTAAAAAAAAAAATAGTAGCACACACTTGAGATATCATTGCAAAGTACTTATTTAAGACAAGATGCCCTCTCTTTCATTCTGGTGACTCGAGGTCCATGATTTACCTATGTTTTAAAAATTCAGTGGAGGGCAGAAGTTCCATATCATATGTCATAATGACACACTCAAGGCTCTGATGAGCAGTTCTGGAGGGTTATTAATTTCACAAATCAAATAGCTCTACAGAGGACTTCACACCTCTTTCATTCCCAGAAATCTAATTCTCAATTGGCTGTTAAGTTCTTTTTGGATCAGACTATTCTGACTTTGTACTGATCCTGATATCTATTAATGGAAAATGTATCTGTTTTACTCATTGGTAGTTAAGTGACACTACGTTATCTCTTCCACTCCAGATTTGCCCTTCCTCACTGAAATCAGGGAATCAATTTTCATTGCTATGCCTTCCACCAACAATTCATGTACATCACTAAAGTCTTTTTAAAGATACTGGTATTCCCATCTCCAATATACGTCTCAATTGGTGAAGATGGATGGGTGGATTATACATGATAAAAACCCATTTTATCATATAGTATAAGAATTCCATTTTGTGAAAATTTTTATTTTGTGCTTCTATACTATGCCAAGGAATCAACTTCATTTAATGTATGCTTCCGTTGAGTTCCATTTTGTGGTGTTTCAGCAAACTAACAGACTCCCAGCTCCTTAAACTATGTTAATGGATCCACAGTCTCTGAAAGTACACTCATATAACTAATTCAGCTTTATCTAATGTTATCATTCTCTCTCCTTGGTTGAGTACCCTCAGAATCCATCCATCTTTTCCAATTTTTAGCCAATATACGTTAGGCAATTCCTGTAGTTCATTTATAACAGTATTTCCATCTCTAGATTTTACTTTCTAATTGATATCCTGTTGCTCCTTCTTATTATAGGTGGGAATCATTGAAGGTTAAGGGGAATGGGGCATGAAAAGGATAAATTCCCTCCTAAAGTTAATGCCTTGAGTTGAGGAACTAGTTGCATCTTCAAAAAGGAAGGAATTGCTTTACAAATCAAGTAGTGTGGGGCTCTTTCAGCAAACAAAGGAGGTTCGGTGGGGCTGAGAATCATGACCACTCCTTCTCATCTGTATCTTATTGTCTAATCCCTATGCCAATTCTTGGGTGGCCCTCTATTTCCAGATCAGTGGCTAACTTTGTTGGACTTATGAACAAATTGGACTTACTAATGTGCTCTTGGAAGGAACTCGTTTGTACGTAGGGGACTTACTGTACGGTTTTTCAAAGCCTTACCCTCAGGAAATGTGTCATTTCCGGTAACTATACAGGGCCCATGTCCCATTTTTGTGGGTCACTGTCATCCAGACTCTTACCTCTGAATAATTTCAGGGTTCTGACTGCCTTTTACCTAAGCTATGCAGATAACCAATGTGAATTCCCCAATATTTCCCAACAATCTGATGTCAATAATGGATTTCTGGTATTGATATCTTTTTCTACTAGACTCCTTGGCTATAAATACCAGAGAATAATTCCGGGTGTTTCAACAAAAAAAGGGTTTCTTTGAAAATGATAGGTGGAATCACATAAATGAGAAGAGGGTGGAAGAGTGAACCTGGAAAACAGGCAGAAGATAAGGAAGCTTTTAAAAACTAGATAGAAATCATCTGGCCAGGAAGCATTGCCATTACTGCTGAATATCACTGGAACCAGAGGGTCTTACCAACAGCCTTCACTGGGGGCCACCGCAGATGAATTCTAAGCCAAGAACACGCCTCTCCTTGGCTAAGCCTGCCATAAGCTCCACCCTGGCTTTATGAGGCTGGGAAGAGAAGAGATACTTAGGGGCTACTGAGCCCCACTAAGATTACAATCAAGGGCAGTTTTCTACATATAAGAAAAAGGTCTGGAGGTGGGACAGATGAAAAAGTGACAGACCTTTACTCAGGAATATGTAATTGCCTGATTAAAAGCATGAACTGGACACTTTTCGGCACAGAAGCCTTCATGATCGTCCCTTGCTTACTCCAGAACTCTGTCTTGATGGGTCCCCCACCCTGCATCCACAAGCCCTCTGCTATAGCCTCACCCAGATTTTTGCAGTTTTCTGAATTTACTGTTATATCTTCACTCCAAGCGTTGCTTGTGATGCTTGCTCAACCAAAATCCCCTTACCACCCATCCGTCTGTAGAACACAACAAATACAGCATCACTTCCTCAACGAAGGCATTCAATACTACTCTCCTTTAGAAATAAGTACATGCTCCTGTTAGAACCTACTTACCCAATGTAGACTCAATTCCAGCTAACAATTTGTGATTGTCTCTCTGTCTTCTACGCTACAAGTTTCTTGATGACAGGCAATTCTTTTTTTGTTTGTCGTTTTGGCCTTGGAACCCGATTGAAATTCCCGACAGATATTTATTGCAAAAACATTTCTCTTTATATAACAATTTAATCAGGCTGAGGTGTGATAAGCGGGAAGGCAGCCATTAAACAAGGCTGTCAATGCGGCAGGATCGTCTCCTCCTGCTGCTGGGTGTGGCGTAGTCATGGCCGTTCATTAGAAATTAAAGCGGAACTGAAATCCATTTACTGCCTGGTGGCGTGGAGCGCTGTTCTTACAGCTTAACCCAGCGTCTCCCGTATGCTGTGAGGCCGGCATATGTCAAGCAGCCTCCAGCTGTAATTCCAAGAAGGATCACTTTCATATGCTTTCCCTATGGCCCTAGACAGTTAGTTGAGCTCAGATACACTTGATTTTCCTGGAGCCACAGGTTGGAGGCAGCAGGAAGAAGGACTGGAGAGGTGACAGGGAGAAGGGCAGGCAATTCTTTTTCTGCCTTTTTCCCCCATTGACTAACAGCATTGTGCTGGTATATCATAGGGGCTCAACGGCTGCTTATATGATGAGGAAGATAAATTGAATTTCGTCAATAGTTCTCATAGCCCTTTTAGTCCAATTTTAACTCCCTAACAAAATAATTTTAAGCTACCTGTCCCCTTGAATTTTAAGCATTTAATTCTTAACTCTTCTCTCCATTGTGAGACTTGGTTATAAAATATTTAATATTATTAATAATTAGCATATTTATCATTTATCTCAGTAAGAATTTTCATTTCTACTGATTGTAACTACTCTCTGGGATTGAATAGTCCAATTAATTTCTTCCCTATGTATAGGCTTTTCCTTTTTTTTCTTTTTTTTTTTTACTAAATACTTTAGGCATTTAGTAAAACTTTTAGGGCAAAAATCACCTATGAATATGGGCTTTTTGTATTTTCCTCAAATTTTAAAATATGTTAGAGAAAAATAGTTTTAAATAAAAACATTGCTGTAGTAGTTTCCTCACTGGAAGGTAAATTATTTTTTTAAAGGATAGCTAAAGATAGTATGTAATTAAATGCTAAATGCTGACTTCAACTATACACAAGAATTCAGTGAGAACTGGATTATAATGGTTAAGAAAGTCTCCAGAGTCAGGAACCTAACTAGCTGTGACTTTGGGTCACTCACTCAGCCCTTTCCATTAGTAAAATAGAGGCAATGATGACATTACCTCATTGGTTGTTTTGAAAATTAGGTATAAATCAATATATAAAACACATAGAACATTGGCAATCATCAAAGTTTAGCTGCTAACATCACTGCTATTTTAAGGAATAAGAGTGTCAGAACGCTAAAGGGAAAGGTCTAAGTGGAATTGTAGTGAAAAGCTGGTTCAAGAAATGTCCCTCGGGGGACTTCCCTGGTGGTCCAGTGGGTAAGGCTCTGCATTCCCAATGCAGGGGGCCCAGGTTCGATCCCTGGTCGGGGAGCTATATCCGACGTGCATGCTGCAACTAAGAGTTCGCATGCCACAACTAAGAGCTTGCATGCCGCAACTAAGAGCTTGCATGCCGCAACTAAAGATCCTGCAGGTGGCAACTAAGACCTGGTGCAGACAAACAAATAAGTATAAAAAAAGAAAAAGAAGTGCCTTTTTTTTTAAAGTAAGAAATGTGCCTCAAACATACCTTAATGATTCAGGAAACTGGCATTCTGTTTGTTTATTTAGCCAGACTTCAAGTGTGGCTGATTGTGTTAATTGTCCATATAGGCCTCTCTCGTGTTTTGTTAATATTTTGCAGTTTTTACCATTCGCTTTTCTTGTGCCCCTCCTTATGAACAATACTTTTAATCTAATATACACCTTTTGGTTTGTATTTGTTCCTTTAAAATATGTATCTTTATATTAACGCATTTTTAATTTATATAAATGTTATTGGTTATATCTCACTGTTTCTTACTTTTTAAACCAGCAAGTTCTTTTTACGATTCAACCTCACAATGTGTACATCTTGTCCACGACCTGTAATTGAAAGCCTGACTTTTTCTTTAGCAGATCTTTTAAAAACTGCTAGGATGTTGTATAACAATGTTCTTTTCGTGTTCTTGTTGGAATAATCATTCATGTTCCTGGCTAGAAGCCACATCCATATTTTCCATATTCCTAACTTTGGATAAGATGCCTTCTTTTTCTACTAAAAGGATGCCATTCCTAATTGAGGCATCAAAAAAAATTTAAGAAACTCTAAAGAAAAAAATGTTTGGTGCTATTGTTTGACTACCATAGCTAAAGTACTGAAGAAGTGTAATACAAACCTACTTTTCTTGAATAAAACCAAATAAAATGTGTTTTTTATTCTATGCTTGGTGCCAGTGTACAGTAATGGAAATTCCAGAGACCACTGTGAATTTCATTTATTGAATCTGAAGAAATAAACTGCACTGGTGGTAATACAGCCAACCTTTCTTCACTCTCTATCTGCTAAGTTAGGGAAGCAGAAATAAAGTGATTGCAGTTGTGCTGTGAAAACCTCAAACAAATGCCTTTTGTTCTTTGTCCAGTTTTTTTATAAAGATACCTTCTAGTAGTCTGAAGGAAAATTTATTAACTAATTAACTATTTTTGCATTAAAAAATCTCATCACTAATTTTGTACCTCTTAGGACCATACTATTTTTTACAATTTTGTATACAGTGTAATTTCATTTTTTTCCCGGTGAAAATACAAAGTAGTATTTAAATGAACAAAAGAGAAAACAGGAAAAAGAAGCTGTGTGATTCAAGGTCAATAATAAAAAGAATCTTCATCTATTTAAATTTTATTACTAATTACCTATCAGTGTTCAGTGCTTCAGAAAGTTCAAGGAGGATAAAGATTTTGAAATGGTCATTGTCTTTGGTCACTTACTTCGCTTGTAATTAATTTAGAATTTGATGGCAGTAACTGATGGCCTTAACATGAGCTGTTTTTTGTGTGTAAAGAAAAACAATGTGAAAGATACAAATAGAAAGTTAATATTGGGGAAAGTTTTTGATTATGTGGCTGCTGGATCAAGGTTTTAAGCCAAGAAATGTCACAATATTTCAGATTTAGATCATATCAAATCAAGTTTACCATCATTTACCTTGCTAAATGCTATAAAAGGTACAAACAATATAGAAGAGATAGTTTACCCCACAGTTCTTAAGAACTGAGATGTCAAACTACTTCCCAATCCATTCGCCAGTTATTGAGTCTCCCAAAGACTAATTTGTTAAAACAAACCCACTCAAAGTCTCTGTACCATAATTTGTGTTTAAGGCTATTATGAAATAATCATACGCAATAAGTACAAAATGTGTGCTAGGGTATTAGAGGAGCCTGGAATAAATCCTTTCTGCGACAGTTCTTATGTTTTATAATGGAAATGTTACACAATCAGAACTTTTCCGCAAATCCAATTCAAATAGCTGTGTTTCCTCATATTTGGCTTTTCTACTATGAAGATTCTAGGGAATGCGATCTACCATATCATTTTAACTGTGTCTATTGATTCTGAAGAACTTATTTCTAGAATCCTTAATATTTCAGTCTCTCTGTGCTTGTGAGAGAGAGTGTATGTGTGAGATTGCTATTAGTAAAGATGGATTTACCTTATTAAACCAGTAAGGAAAAACCAATATCAAATTAAAATTTTATAAAAACTTACACGTTCTAATTCTGCCTGGGGAAACATGATCAGCTGGGCCACCTGAGCTATCACAGTGTCAAATGACTGTCTGAAGCCCTTTGGAATTGTCTTTGCACTGTCTGCACACTTAAATCAGACTTAACACCTCAGCAAGAGGACTGATAGACATTGGATTTTCAAAATATCCTTTTCCTTCCCTCCTCAAACTACAAAATAGTTTCTCCACATTTACCTGAAAGTTCGTAGTGAGCTTAAGCATTTTGTTTATAAAGAGATCTGTATCCAATAAAATAAATTTTTAAAAAAGTAAAAATTTACACATTATAAATCAACCATACTTTAATAAAAAAATTTTTTTAATAAAAAAAATTTTTTAATAAAAAAATTTTTTTAAAGAGATCTGTACCCAAAATGAAATGATTGTTATTATTCTCACATTTGTATATTTTCCATTATAATCAAAGTTATTCTTACATCTGCTTGGAATTTAGCTAAAGACAATTGTTAGAGAAAAAGAAAAATCCAAGGGGAAAATTGAACAAGCATACACATTTTATAGAAAAGAATTCTTGTGGGCTTCCCTGGTGGCGCAGTGGTTAAGAGTCCGCCTGCCGATGCAGGGGACATGGGTTTGTGCCTCAGTCCGGGAAGATCCCACATGCCGCGGAGCGGCTGGGCCCGTGAGCCATGGCCGCTGAGCCTGCGCGTCCAGAGCCTGTACTCCGCAATGGGAGAGGCCACAACAGTGAGTAGGCCCGTGTACCACAGGAAAAAAAAAAAGTTCTTGTAAAGTAAAGCAAAGTTATTGGAATCTAAAGTGACTTTGCTGGGAGTACTTGCTACTAAGCATTTTTCCCCTCAGGTAGAATATTGCAGATTGTATTTGAAATATTATAAATCTAAAAAGAACTGGCCCCATAATCCACTATACATTCACAAATTTCTCCCAAGCCAAACATATTCATTTCAAATAACGTTTTCAGCCAAAGGACAATAAATACTTTCACTGTTAAATTCATTTTCAATTGCTCAAAAAGCGTCCAAGCTGTTGGCTTCGTAAGTTGACAACTCACTCCCTATAATCATTTCTAGGATTTTACCTCAAATTCATAAACTTTATGCAAGAATACGTGATTTTTTTTGGCTTTTTAAGTCCTTTAATGGCCACCTAATTGCATTGCCTTTAACTTATTCAATCTATGAATATTAGGGAAAGTACCTCAAAGTAATTTTAAATATACATCTTACCCTTCTCTAAATTCTTAGAAGAACAATGATCTAAATTCAGATTTTAAAAATAATGCCTTCCAGGGGTGGTGACACGGATGTAGAGAACAAAAGTATGGACACCAAGGAGGGAAAGCGGGGGGCGGTGGTGTGAGTGTGTGGTGGTGGTGGGATGAACTGGGAGATTGGGATTGACATATATACACTGATATGTATAGAACAGATAACTGATAAGAACCTGCTGTATAACAAATAAATAAAATTCAAAAAACAAATCACGCCTTCTATAAATGATCCAGAAAGAAGCACATTTTTAAATGAAGATTCCTTCTAGAAACTTTCAATATTCTTTCCATACTCTTACCTAAGGGATTCTTAAAATTTAGAATCATCCAGGGAACTTGTCCAATTTTCACGTTCCAAAGCTTTAGTATCAGAGACTCTGACTTAGTAAATTTGAGATGGAACCCAGGAATCTGTAGTTTTATCATGACTTCATGGTGATACTGATTCAGATTGTTCAAACAAAACACTCTGAAAATTTTTGCTGTCTATTTTTAATTAAATTGTGATTACTGATCTCAACCATTTTCTTTTTCCTTGTGTTTCCTGGAAGACCAGGGCCTACAGCAGAAGTTTTCAAAGCTGGGGAATTTCCTTTAGCTATATTATAATCGGTTATTAAAGAGTTACTTAAGCTTGAGGTAGAGAGAACAGCATAGAATTTCACTCTGGCACCTCTGAAATATAGCCTTGTTGTTCTTTAAAATTTAGAACTTTCCATAGCTTATGAGAAGGGAGAGAAAAATAGAGAAACCTTGAATGCACACCCTGCCAGTTGGCCATTATGCCAATGTGGGGACTGTAATGAAAAACCTGCATGGTTTTCTTTCCATTTTCACCAGATGGAATCTATCATAACAATCCATTTTAAAAGCCGCTCAGGCTGGGAGGGGTGTGCTGTAGACAGACTGTCAGCTCCAGCACTGACAGGATCCCTATTTCTAGGCACTGAATCTATCTCTTGGGAAACTTATAAACATCTTTGCAAAAGATATTAATTAGTCTTTAGCATTAATTCATTTTGCTGGCTTCTTTGTTATCATGAGCTTATTCCCTGGCTGTAGAGAAAGGAAACTTTCCTCTTTTCCCACTGGTCCAGCACAAGAGAAGCTTTGGCGCATTTAGCAGACATCAGTTACAGGTGGGAAGCCACCTTGTGTCTGTCCCCCAAGCCAAGAACACTTTTTGGTGAAAGTGTTACCCTAGTAATCATTTGAATAAATGGAGATAAACACCTCTTCCATAGAACTCATCTTCCAGACAGGTGGAGAAGAGGTGTGTAAACAAGCTTAACACAAGGTATAAAAGGGTATGTGGCATGAGACAGTAGGGACTGTCATAGAGCTCACCTGAAGAAAAGAAAGAAAGAATTAGAGGTGTGGGGAGAGGGACAGACAGGCAGGAAGTTCAGGGAAAGAGACTGTGATTTGATTTCATGATGGGAGGCAATAATGACTTTACAGAAAAAGTGGCATTTAAATCCCCCGTAAAAGTGTTTGGACATGGAGGTGGGAAAGTATGATGTATTAAGAGTATTGAGTGGTCAGACTAGGTCTTTAAAGGAGTGTTAGAATTATTGCTGATGACACCTTCCCAGATACTACATTCAGTCGATCAGTATTTAGCCAGGGATGTTCTCTAGGGCATGAAATATGGGTTGGAGGGAGCTAGAGAGAATGAAAACAGTTTTCATTGAGCACCTGAGAACTTCTCTTTCTCCTTTAACATTTAGAGTACATGATGATAAGGACTCAAAATTCTTAGCCGTGGTCGGTTTTTTCATGAGATTATGCTCAAAGTTCATCCTTGTCAATAATGTTGATTTTTATTAAAAATGCGTAATCTTCACAATGTCTGAGAACAACTAGACCTGCATCACGTTTTACAACCTAAGTAGATGAATTCATGTACTTTTATTTTTATCAGATTTCTTTAAGTGATATTTTGTCCCCGGTAGGAGGATTCTGCAAGGATTCTTTCCTCAGAGACTAGGGGGAGAGCTGGGGGAGAGAACGGAGAGGTGGTGCAAAGAAATCAAAGATTTCAGTTCAGAAGGAGTAAACTAATAAAAAGAAATGCGCTTTAGATCAGAAAGAACTTGTAAGAAACTATGGGCCCTTGGTAACACCTGAATGTATTTCTCATATTTCTCTTACCTAATCAGGACACTAGATCACAAATTTTTCTTTACTCTCTATTGAAAACATAAAGAACAAGGCCGGTTAATCTCTGAAAAAGAAGGTTTTTAAAAGAGATTTTGCAGGTGTTCCATTTTTCTCCTGTAATCAGTAAAATTGATTTAAATGTCACAATTTGCTGACCCTATTGTGGTTCCTGTTGGAAAGGAAAAAAAGCATTACAGAGGATCTCCCAAAACAAAGGAAAAAGTTTTGTGTCATCTTCTAGAATTTGTGCATATTTATTTTATACTATAAATGAACTTATTTTTTATCTTTGAATGGAATGTCCTAGCACTTTTTAAAAAATAATGTGAGAAAACCTGATGGATTACATGTGGAATAAGGAATCTGGTCTTCATCAAGTTGTTTCTGTTTATTGTATTTTCTGAGCATTTGTCTTTTCTTTTAACTTTTCAATTTCCCGTATCCAAGGAGAAAAAGATATTGAATGATGGCCAAGACCAAGGACTCATCATGTCTCTATCCTGTCCTGCATTCCACTCTTCTTCTCCACCCCAGGCATCTGGAGAATAAATGCACAGAAGTCAAGGCCATACAGATGCACATTTCTTTGAGATGATTTTTTACTCCCAATGTTACTCCGTAACACTGTTGGCCCAAATGGAAAACACTCTTTTTCTAGATGAGGGTCAGACATCAGAGGCCAGCAACACTGGAGACCCCAAGCTCACAACTAAATCTTATTTTTCTATCCTATATTATTAGATAGGTGAGAATGGTGAGCCGTATGTATAAGTCTGGTAGGGAAAATTTTATACTGTGTCATCCTACAAATCTGTCAACTAGAAAACAGGCAAACTAACAAGCAATTTGACCTTGTGGAAAAAAGAGAGAGAGAGAGACAGAGAAAGAAAGAGAGAGAAAGGAGAGAAGGGAAGAGAAGGGAAGGGAGAAGAGTTTATTATTAGGAGACTCAAAGTCCTGAGAGAGAGAAGAACGATACCCCCACAGTTTAGTCCCATAAATGTCTATGCATTCAACAAATATTTACTAAGTGACTTATATGTGCCAGGAGCTAATGCTCCAGTAGGCCCTGGAGAGAGAGCATTAGAAGTAAAAGACTCAAATATATGCCTCCATGGAACTTATATTCTATTAGGGGTAAAACAATTAATAAGAGAATGTAAATAAATAAAATATACATATTAGGTGGTGACAAGTGTGGAGAAATGGGATAGGACGTGTGAAGAGATTTCAAAAATTAGTTGAGGGAATTTGAGCAAGGTGACATTTTATAAGGATCTGAAGGAAGCAAACCATTCTGAATCAATTTAGGTTCTTTGAGTTACTACCAAAAGCAACTCTGGCTAGTTTAAACATAGAGGCAGATTCATTAGAAAGATACCAGGGTTATATGCATAAGTAAGGAAGAGAAAACAAATAAGCAAATATGTAACAAACAAACAAACAAAGCAAACAAATAAATACTTTATAGTTTTAGAAGGAAACTAACAAAGAGCTTCTGCACCAGGAGTTGATGGATTTCATCTTTAGCTACCTTGCAATGACCACATTCTTTTCTGTGTCTCCTTTGGAGTTTTTATATTCTTAAGGGAAAGAACATTACTGACTCATCTCAGGTTGTAGTAAAAGCAGGATGACCATAGAAGGCAGAGGAAGCTTATTACAGGGGTGGGAAAGTTCTGCAGAGGTGAGGTCATGGAAAAGGGTAAGTAGAATGGAGTAGGCCTTTGAATTAATGAAAGAGAGGAATCAATTTGTATCTATCTACAAAACTGAGTAAACCTGTTTCTTCTTAAGAGTATAAGAATCAAGAAGAGCCCATGGGTTATTTTCTGCCTGGGGTGTCCTTCTTAGTGTCTCTCAGCAGCCTCCAGGTAGGATAAGGCTACTGGAGATTGAGTGGACAGACTGGAGATTGAGTGGACAGTCTGGAAATCATAAGCTGTAGAGAGACAGCAAAAGAGGCAACAACCCAGGATGAGCCAAAGTCCAGCTTCACCTCCTTTGTAGGATGGCATATGTCTAGCCCTGCTCCCTGCAATTGCCTGGGTAACCTGTGTCATCAAGGGGACCAATAGGAAGAATACTGAGATAGTCAAGACACATGGTGATCCCAAAGTCTTGCTCTGTGGCTTGAATCAGTTAAAACTCATAGACACTTACAGCTCAGTAGACTGTGGGCTCATTTATTCCAGTCTTCTTGATTTATGTATGAAGATAACAAAGATCAAAGAAGTAATCACTCAGCCAGATACTTAGTGGCATAACCATGACTATAACCCAGGCCTCTCCATTCCCACTGAGTGTTCTTTCTGCTCTATAAAACCACCTACTTGGCCAGGAAACTTTGCTTCATTTTCTTCTTTTCAAAAATGGGTGTGAATGTCTACAGAATATTTCACAGTCTTTAGGATGAGACAGATCTGTGTTTAAACCTCAGCTTCAGATCTCACCATCGGTATGAAATTTGGCTAGTTAATATAAATTCCCTGAGCCTCAAATTCCCAGTGTGTAACATAAGGGCAAGATTTACCTCATGGAACTCTTCTTTGTAGTACGCGGGCCTCTCACTGCTGTGGCCTCTCGCGTTGCGGAGCACAGGCTCCGGACGCGCAGGCTCAGCGGCCATGGCTCACGGGCCCAGCCGCTCCGCGGCATGTGGGATCTTCCCGGACCGGGGCACGAACCCGCGTCCCCTGCATCAGCAGGCGGACTCTCAACCACTGCGCCACCAGGGAAGCCCTCTTTTGATTTTTAAAGGAAGTAATTATATTAGGGTTTTGCATAAAACTGTTAATGATTTTAAAAAATAGCCTATTTGGGTTGTTTTTACAAACTGAATCGTTTATCAGTGTTGTTTGTTTGTTGCCACAGCTTACATACTTACATTATATTGTCTTTGGAGGAGAAGAAGAAGGAGGAGGGGGAGGGGGAGGAAGGAGAAGAAAGAAGAGGAGGAGGAAGAGAGAGAGGAGACAGCATAACAGCTTACATTCCAAGTGAATAACCAAACCTTCAAGTTTTGTCCTCACTCTAAACTTGACATGGAAAAGGTACAAGTGAGAGAGAATTCTTTTATCATAAGCTAAACATTCTCATCCTCTCAAGGAGGGAGATCTTGGACTCATGCTATTGGAATTTGTGTATCTAATACTTCAGCTCAGCAGGTGCTAGATGGGTTTACTTGAGAAACAAAGGAAGCATTTTACTTCTACAGTAAAAGAATTAATTGGAACCTGGCTGACTGCTGCCTGATACTTCATCTCTGAAGCGAGAATTAGATACACTTTAGAAAAAAAAATACATAAATGAAAGGCTTCTCTAGTACTGAGTGTGGTGACATCTATCATGGTTACAAATAGCCCTGAAGTGTGTCTCCAGTTACTTCTTCAAGGTCTAAGTGAAATCTAATTCCACTTGTTTCTTGTCTGAGGAAGGGTAAAGAAAGGCTAGAGATAAGGCAAACTTAGAATGGTTGCCCTGTTTGAAATTGAGAATATTTAAAAATATACCTATTGCAAAAAGATAAGCTAAAATTGCTCTAGAGTTACTTTCTGGCATTCATTAGGCTTACCTTCTTTTTTTTTTTTTTTACAGTATTCCTTTTCAGCTGTTGCTAAAATAGTGGAATGAGGTAAATAGAGGGAAAGTACAACCCTGGAATAGCTAAAACTATGCTAGCAGTCGTCGAGGAAACTCCAACCTTAGCAATATCCTAATCAGCGATGAGAATGGTGGTGAACTGGGAGTTAGAAGTAGTTCTCGAGATTATAATAGTCAAGAAACTCTCCCCCAAGGGCTTTTCAAAATACATATCTGGAAAATAATTTAAGTGGATACATCCACTTCTGAGAGTGTGGTGATTTATTTGCATCGTTGGCAGTCTTTCCTGATAAAATCTGGATGTCTATTTACCAGGCAGTGTCTCTTATTGAAATGATCTAAATTGTGATATCTAAGTCATGATCAAAAAGTTTAGCAAATGGCATTAGATTTCCCATTCTTTTAATTTTAAAATAATCCTATTCTAAGCAAGTCTTTGTTAAGAATTTGGACAAAGCCATTTTCAAGGCTAAAACATCTGAACACCCCTTTATACATCCTAATAGCCATGAAGTCATAGTACTTGTAATTTCTATCTTAGACAAATAAAGGTTATTGTTTTCTTAGAAAAATAAAATTTTAATAATAAACCTAGAATTAAGATGATTATACTCAGGACTAAAGGCCATTAAAAAAAATTGAAATGGAACCTTCCTCCCAGAATTTTTCTGGGAAAATGCCAAGGAATAGAAATGAGAAGACAGATGGAATTTTTTTTTTTTTTTTTTTGCCAGTGAGTTGACAAATCGGAAAAGTGATTGCAAAGTCTTGGAAAGCTTTAGTCTTTCTAACTAAAGAGAAGAAAAGCCATGTTCCTATCAACAAAATGCTCAGGTCCCATAAAAATGGCCCTGATTTTTAGACTATGTATTTGTCTGGGGAATAGAAATACTCAAAGGAGTGTCAATCCTTGGCCAATGTTAACTGGCCAAGTGTAATTAGCAGAACAAATGATCTCTCCAGTCCTCTCCCTCATCTTTTAACAGCAATATTTAAAACTGAATTGATGTAGAATGGGAATCTGCATAACACCTAAGAGAGAATAGAATACCAGACAATCTCTGAATAGGTTATTTCGAGCCAAGGAATCTGCTAGTCTATGAGGGACTTTAGAATAAAAGTTTCTTTGGGTATTACCTAGCCCGAATCTTTCAGTGATGTATGGGCCCTTGAAGCAAAGCAACTTAACTCTGGAAACCTGACAGGAACAGTGTCTGAAGTGGTTAAAAATACAGGCTTTGGCCCCTGTCTTTATAGAGACCTCCAAATATGGTTATTCTGAGGTACTGGGGGTTAGTACTTCAAAATATGAATATTTGGGGGGCTTAAATTCAACCCGTAACAGGAAGTAAAAGAGGGAGCAGAAAGATTAGTTAGAAACATTGTAGTTGTTCAGGCCAGATCAACTGAAGCTTGCACTAGGATGATAGAAGTGGAGATGGGGAGAAATGGACAAATTTGATCTACATTTTGGTGGCCTATTCGTTAGAAGTTGCTGATAAACTGGATGTGAGGAACAAGAGTAAGAGAAGAAGCAAGGATGCTCTCTAGTTTGCTGTCTTGAGAAATCTCTGGATATCATTTATTATCCTGGAAAGTTACCTTACCTCTCTTTTCCTCAGTTTCTTCATTGTAATTTTATGATATATCAAATGCATAGGAATGTTGAGAGGATAAATTCTAAGATATAAAATATATATGAAGTACTGAAATATATACTATTAGATATTATTTTCTCTTGATTTTGATGTGTTTTTGAAATTCATTTTTTAATAACATAATGATACCCATGGGTAAAGCATCCAGTCCAAGAAGTAGAGTGTTACCTGTCACTTCTGTGAGCCTATTACCTTCGTGCCTATGCTACCCTTCTAATGGCCACTCCCACCATGAAAACCATTGTCCTGAATTTTGTGTTTATCATTTTTTGGTTTTGCTTTCATAATTATAATTGTTTCATATATATTTATACATAAATAATATATTGTCTTATTTTACTTAATATTGAACTTTATAAAAAATATATCAGTCTTCTCAGATTTGCTTTTTCACTCAGTGTTCTATTACCAAGATTCATTCATGTTATTCTGTTTAGCCATAGTTGATTATTTTTACCACTGTATAATATGCCATTTGATACTACATTAATTTTTTTATTGATGCACATTTGGGTTTTGCTACTCTTTTGCTATTTTTTAAAGGACCATTATGGATATTCTATACACATCTCTCTTTGCACATATGCAAAGTTTGTGTTGGGTTTGTCTTGCTATTCAAAGTGTGAGCTGACTGGCAGTGTGGGTATCACCTGGGACCTTGCTAAAAACATGGAATCTTGGCACATTCTTGAAAATTTGCAATTTACCAAGATCTCTGTTGTATGTATATGCACATTGAGGTTTGAGAAACACTGTAGAAAAGGAATTGCTGGGTTACAGGATAAATGAATTTTCAACTTTACAAGATGATGCCAAATTGTTTGCCTAAGTAGTTGTACCAACTTACATTCACACCATTAATAAATAAGAAAACTTATGTCTCCTCCAATGCTTTAAATTGTCATACTTAATTTTTGACAATTGAAGAGGCAAAAATTATGTCTTTTTGTGGTTTTAATTTACATTTCCCTAATTTCCAATGAGTTGAACATCCTTTCTTATTTGGAGGTGGGGAAACTAAAGGGTCACAGTGTTTTCTGTCAAATCTCTATTCAGCATTTTTCCCATTTTAAAATAAGAATGTTGGCCTTTTTCTCATTGATTTAGTGAGGTTCTTTACCTATTATTGTTATTAATCCCCTACAGGTTATATATGTTGCAATTATCTTCTCTTAGTTTCTGTCTTTTCATTTACTCCCTTTTATAGTACTTCTTGATAAACAGGAAGTCTTAATAATAATATAATCCAATTCATCAATCTCTTCCTTAATGATTTGTCTTAAGAAATCACTCCTGGGCTTCACTGGTGGCGCATTGGTTGAGAGTCCGCCTGCCGATGCAGGGGACACAGGTTCGTGCCCCGGTCCAGAAGATCCCACATGCCGCGGAGCGGCTGGGCCCGTGAGCCATGGCCGCTGAGCCTGTGCGTCCGGAGCCTGTGCTCCGCAATGGGAGAGGCCACAATAGTGAGAGGCCCGCGTACCGCAAAAAAAAAAAAAAAAAAAAACGAAATCATTCCTGACTTCACATCAGAAATATATTCATCTATCTTTTCTTCTAAGCATTTTAAAGTTTGTGCTTGACATTTAGGTTTTTAATCTATTTGGAACTGATTTTTGAGTGTGAGATGAAGAATCCAAGTTCATCTTTTTTCCTTGTGCATTACCAATTTTTCCAGTTATTTTTGTTGACTTGTTCCTACTCTCCCTAGTGATATGCAACATTGTCTCTCATATATCAAATTTCCATACAAATAGGAATATGGTTATACATTTTGTAGTCTATCCTATGGGTCAATTTTTCTGTGCTTTGCCAATACCATAATATCTTAGTTATAACTTTATATAGTCTTGTAGTTGGACAAGTCCTCCATCATTTATTTTCAGGTGTGCCTTGCCTATTCTTTTTTTTTTTTTAACATCTTTATTGGAGTATAATTGCTTTACATTGTTGTGCTAACTTCTGTTGTATAACAAAGTGAACCGGCTATACATATACTTATATCCCCATATCCCCTCCCTCTTGCATCTCCCTCCCATCCTCCCTATCCCACCCCTCTAGGTGGTCACAAAGCACCGAGATGATATCCCTGTGCTATGTGGCTGCTTCCCACAAGCTATCTATTTTATATTTGGCAGTGTATATATGTCAGTGTCACTCTCTCACTTCATCCCAGCTTACCCTTCCCCCTCCCCGTGTCCTTAAGTCCATTCTCTATGTCTGTGTCTTTATTCCTGTCCTGACCCTAGATTCATCAGAACCATTTTTTTTTTTAGATTCCATATATATGTGTTAGCATACGGTATTTGTTTTTCTCTTTCTGGCTTACTTAACTCTGTATGACAGACTCTAGGTACATCCACCTCACTACAAATAACTCAATTTTGTTTTTTTATGGCTGAGTAATATTCCATTGTATATATGTGCCCCATCTTCTTTATCCATTTATCTGTTGATGGACACTTAGGTTGCTTCCGTGTCCTGGCTATTGTAAATAGTGCTGCAGTGAACATTGTGGTACATGACTCTTTTTAAATTATGGTTTTCTCGGGGTATATGGACAGTAGTGGGATTGCTGGGTCATATGGTAGTTCTATTTTTAGTTTTTTAAGGAACTTTCATACAGTTCTCCATAGTGGCTGCATCAATTTACATTCCCACCAACAGTGCAAGATGGTTCCCTTTTCTCTACACCCTCTCCAGGTTTTATTGTTTGTATATTTTTTGATGATGGCCATTTTGACCAGTGTGATGTGATACCTCATTGTGGTTTTGATTTGCATTTTTCTTATGATTAGTGATGTTGAGCATCCTTTCATGTGTTAGTTGGCAATCTGTATATCTTCTTTGGAGAAATGTCCATTTAGGTCTTCCACCCATTCTTGGATTGGGTTGTTTGTTTTCTTTGGTACTGAGCTGCATGAGCTGCTTATATATTTTGGAGATTAATCCTTTGTCCTTTGCTTCATTTGCAAATATTTTCTCCCATTCTAAGTGTTGTCTTTTCCTCTTGTTTATGGTTTTATTTGCTGTGCAAAAGCTTTTAAGTTTCATTAGGTTCCACTTATTTATTTTTGTTTTTATTTCCACTTCTCTAGGAGGTGGGTCAAAAAGGATCTTGCTGTGATTTATGTCATAGAGTGTTCTGCCTGTGTTTTCATCTAAGCATTTTATAGTGTCTGGCCTTACATTTAGGTCTTTAATCCATTTTGAGTTATTTTTGTGTATGGTGTTAGGGAGTGTTCTAATTTCATTCTTTTACATGTAGCTGTCCAGTTTTCCCAGCACCACTTATTGAAGGGGCTGTCTTTTCTCCAGTGTATATTCTTGCCTCCTTTATGAAACATAAGGTGACCATATGTGTGTGGGTTTATCTCTGGGCTTTCTAACCTGTTCCATTGTCTATATTTCTGTTTTTGTGCAAGTACCATACTTTCTTGATTACTGTAGCTTTGTAGTATAGTCTGAAGTGAGGGAGCCTGATTCTTCCAGCTCCATTTTTCTTTCTCAAGATTGCTTTGGCTATTTGGGGTCCTTTGTGTTTCCATACAGATTGTGAAATTTTTTGTTCTAGTTCTGTGAAAAATGCCATTGGTAGTTTGATAGGGATTGCATTGAATCTGTAGATTGCTTTGGGTAGTATAGTGATTTTCACAATGTTGGTTCTTCCAATCCAAGAACATGGTATATCTCTCCATCTGTTTGTATCATCTTTAATTTCTTTCATCAGTATCTTATAGTTTTCTGCATACACATCTTTTATCTCTCCTTAGGTAGGTTTATTCCTAGGTATTTTATTCTTTTTGTTGCAGTGGTGAGTGGGAGTGTTTCTTTAATTTCTCTTTCAGATTTTTCATTATTCGTGTATAGAAATGCAAGAGATTTCTGTGCATTAATTTTTTATCCTGCTACTTCAGAAAATTCATTGATTAGCTCTAATAGTTTTCTGGTAGCATCTTTAGGATTCTCTATGTATAGTATAATGTCATCTTCAAACAGTGACAATTTTACTTCTTCTTTTCCGATTTGGATTCCATTTATTTCTTTTTCTTCTCAGACTGCTGTGGCTAAAAATTCCAAAACTATGTTGAATAATAGTGGTGAGAGTGGACAACCTCATCTTGTTCCTGATCGTAGTGGAAATAGTTTCAGTTTTTCACCATTGAAAATGATGTTGGCTATGGGTTTGTCATACATGGCCTTCATTATGTTGTGGTAGGTTCCCTCTATGCCTACTTTCTGGAGACTTTTTATCATAAATGGATGTTGAATTTTGTTGAAAGCTTTTTCTGCATCTATTGAGATGATCATATGGTTTTTATTCTTTAATTTGTTAATATGGTATATCACATTGATTGATTTATGTATAATGAAGAATTCTTGCATTCCTGGGATAAACTCTGCTTGATCATGGCGTATGATCCTTTTAATGTGTTGTTGGATTCTGTTTGCTAGTATTTTGTTGAGGATTTTTGCATCTATGTTCATCAGTGATAATGGCCTGTAGTTTTCCTTTTTGTGACATCTTTGTCTGGTTTTGGTATCAGGGTGATGGTGGCCTCATAGATGAGTTTGGGAGTGTTCCTCCCTCTGCTATATTTTGGAAGAGTTTGAGAAGGATAGGTGTTAGCTCTTCTGTGACTGTTTGATAGAATTCACCTGTGAAGCCATCTGGTCCTGAGCTTTTGTTGGTTGGAAGATTTTTAATCACAGTTTCAATTTCGGTGCTTGTGATTGGTCTGTTTATATTTTCTATTTCTTCCTGGTTCACTCTTGGAAGGTTCTACTTCTCTAAGAATTTGTCCATTTCTTCCAGGTTGTCCATTTTATTGCCATGTATTGCTTGTAGTAATCTCTCAGGATCCTTTGTATTTCTGCAATATCAGTTGTTACTTCTTTTTCATTTCTAATGCTATTGATTTGAGTCTTCTCTCTTTTTTTCTTGATGAGTCTGGCTAATGGTTTATCAATTTTTTTTATCTTCTCAAAGAACCAGCTTTAGGTTTGTTGATCTTTGCTATTGTTTCCTTTATTTCTTTTTCATTTATTTCTGATCTGATCTTTATGATTTCTTTCTTTCTGCTAACTTTGGGGTTTTTTTTTGCTTTCTTTCTCTAATCGCTTTAGGTGTAAGGTTAGGTTGCTTATTTGAGATTTTTCTGGTTTCTAGAGGTAGGATTGTATTGCTATAAACTTCCCTCTTAGAACTGCTTTTGCTGCATATGATAGGTTTTGGGTCATTGTGTTTTCATTGTCATTTGTTTCTAGGTATTTTTTGATTTCCTTTTTGATTTCTTCAATGATTTCTTTGTTATTTAGCAGCATTTTGTTTAGCCTACATGTGTTTGTATTTTTCACAGTTTTTTACCTGTAATTGGTATCTAGTCTCATAACTTTGTGGTCAGAGAAGATACCTGATATGATTTCAATTTTCTTAAATTTACCAATTTTCACAAAGTTACTTGATTTGTGACCCAAGATATGATCTATCCTGGAGAATGTTCCATGAGCACTTGAGAAGAAAGTGTATTCTGTTGTTTTTGGATTCAATGTCCTATAAATATAATTTAAGTCCATCTTGTTTAATGTCTCATTTAAAGCTTGTGTTTCCTTATTTATTTTCATTTTGGATGATCTGGCCATTGGTGAAAGTGGGGTGTTAAAGTTCCCTACTATGATTGTGTTACTGTTGATTTCCCCTTTTATGGCTGTTAGCATTTGCCTTTTGTATTGAACTGCTCTTATGTTGGGTGCATAAGTATTTACAATTGTTATATCTTCTTCTTGGATTGATCCCTTGATCATTATGTATTGTCTTTCTTTGTCTCTTGTAATAGTCTTTATTTTAAAGTCTATTTTGTCTGATATGAGAATTGCTACTCCAGCTTTCTTTTGATTTCCATTTGCATGGAATATCCTTTTCCATTCCCTCACTTTCAGTCTGTATGTGTCCCTAGGTGTGATGTGGGTCTCTTTAGACAGCATATATATGGGTGTTGTTTTTGTATCCATTCCGAATTCTGTCTTTTGGTTGGAGCATTTAATCCATTTACATTTAAGGTAATTGTCAATATGTATGCTCCTATTACCATCTACTTAACTGTTTTGGTTTTGTTTTTGTAGGTCTTTCCCTTCTCTTGTGTTTCCTGCCTAGAGAAGTTCCTTTAGCATTTGTTGTAAAGCTGGTTTGGTGGTGCTGAATTCTCTTAGCTTTTGCTTGTCTGTTAAGGTTTTAATTTCTCCATCGAATCTGAATCAGATCCTTGCTGGATAGAGTAATCTTGGTGTAGGTTTCTCCTTTTCATCACTTTAAATATGTCCTGCCCCTCCCTTCTGGCTTGCAGATTTTCTTCAGAAAGATCAACTGCTAACCTTATGAGGATTCCCTTGTATGTTATTTGTTGCTTTTCCCTTGCTGCTTTCAGTATTTTTTCTTTGTATTTAAATTTTGGTAGTTTGATTAATATGTGTCCTAGAATGTTTCTCCTTGGATTTATCCTGTATAGGACTCTGTGCTTCCTGGACTTGACTGACTATTTCCTTTCCCATATTAGGTAATTTTTCAACTATAATTTCTTCAAGTAGTTTCTCAGTCCCCTTCTTTTGCTCTTTTTCTTCTGGGACCCCTATAATTCGAATGTTTGTGAGTTTAGTGTTGTCCCAGAGGTCTCTGAGAGTGTCCTCAATTCTTTTCATTTTTTCTTTATTCTGCTCTGCGGTAGTTATTTCCACTGTTTTATCTTCCAGGTCACTTATCCATTCTTCTGCCTCAGTTATTTTCCTATTGATTCCTCCTAGAGAATTTTTAATTTCATTTATTGTGTTGCTCATCATTGTCTGCTCTTTAGTTCTTCTACATCCTTCTTAAAGGTTTTTTGTATTTTCTCCATTCTCTTTCCAATACTTTGGATCATTTTTACTATAATTACTCTGAATTTTATTTCAAGTAGACTGCCTATATACTCTTCATTTGTTTGGTCTGGTGGGTTTTTACCTTGCTTCTTCATCTGCTGCATATTTCTCTGTCTTCTCATTTTGCCTAACTTTCTGTGTTTGGGGTCTCCTTTCCACAAGCTGCACGTTTGCATTTCCCGTTGTTTTTGGTGTCTGCCCCCAATGAGTGCGGTTGGTTCAGTGGGTTGTCTAGAATTCTTGGTGGAGGGGACTGGTGCTTGTGTTCTGGTGGATGAGGCTGGATCTTGTCTTTCTGGTGGGCAGAACCATGTCCAGTGGTGTGTTTTGGGGTGTCTGTGAACTTATTATGACTTTAATCGCCTCTCTGCTAATGGATGTGGTTGTGTTGTGTCTTGCTAATTGTTTGGTATGGGGTGTCCAGTACTGTAGCTTGCTGGTCATTGAGTGGAGCTCAGTCTTGGCACCGAGATGGAGATCTCTGGGAGAGCTCTCACTGATTGATATTACATGGTGCATGGAGGTCTCTGGTAGTCCAACGTCCTGAACTTGGCTCTTCTACCTCAGAGGCTCAGGCCTGACAGCTGGCTGCAGCACCACAACCCTGTCAGCCACATGGCTTTTGGAAAGTCTGAGGTCTTCTGCCAGTGTTCAGTAAGTGTTCTGTAGGAGTTGTTCCATATGTTGATGTATTTGTGGGGAGGATGGTGGTCTCCATTTCTTACTCCTCTGCCATCTTGAAGGTCCTTCCTTGCCTATTCTTGATTCATTGCTTTCCCACATAAATTTTAGAATCAGAGTTGAAGTTCACACACACACAAAACTACACTGGAAGTCCATTTTCTTCTTCCATCTATCAATTTTCCTCTAGTGTCTCCCCTGACAAACCTCTACAGGCAAAGCCATCTAGGAACTAGTTTCCAGAGTCCCATATCCAGCATTACAGAATATAAAGAAATGGCACTGAATCTCAGATTCAATCAGCAAATAAATGGTACTTTCTCTTACTATTTCTAATAATGTATCCATAGACTCTTTCATGTTTTCTAAGCAGTCATATAATCTGCAAAAATTTAGAGTTTTATAATCTTCCAATTCTTAATGCATTCCATTCTTTTTCTATTATGCTGGCAAGTTCTGCCAAGAAACTGTTGAATAGAAGTAATGATAGTGAATATCTTTTCTTTATCCCATATTTTAAAAGAAATCATCCTTATTCAAATTGAATATTTATTACATTAATTTTCAATTCAGTAACATGATTAAAGGCTATAAATTATTCTTAAATTACTAATATCACAGATTCAAACTCATTCTGATATACAATATTTTCACTATTATTTGTATTATATTTTTAGGTCTTTATTCAGATTTCTTCTTTTTGACCCATAAGTGCTTTAGAATTGTTTTCTTAGTTTCCAAATAAATGTGAATTATCTTCTTCATGGTCAACTTCTGATATATTTTGTGAATTGAGAATTGGACCTATTCTTTGAAACTTGTTAAAACAAATTTGGCTTTGTGACCAAATATGAAATCAATTTTTATAAATGCTCTATTTGAACTTGAAAAAGGTATTAATTCTCTAATTTTTGGTTATAGAATATCATATATGTCCATTAAATCAAGGTTGGAAGTTCTAATCTTCTATATCTTTGCTGATTTTTTAATCTTCTTGAATATTAATAATTAAAGGAGTGTTCAAATCTACCACAGTGCTATTAAAGTTTTTCTCTACCCTTCTTTAGTTATATTAATTTTCTATGTTTATTTTGATACTGTTCATTAGTTGCAAATATATTTTAAATTATTATATATTTTTATATTACATTAAACTTTAGGTTGTGATGTTGTGAACCTTCATTGCTAATGACGCATTTTGTCTTCAAGTGTATTTTGTCTGATATGATTAGAGCTATACCAGATCTTTTCCTAATATTTACCCCATATATTTTCCTACCCTTTTACATTTTCCTTTTCTCTTACGGCTAACCATATTGTTTAACTAAAACATTTGGTGTTATTGTGAAAGTTGATATATTGACACAATTCTACCATCTTAACTTTCAATTTCTATCAGTCTCATTTTTTAAAAACTCTTTCTCATTTGTGTTTTTAAATTTTGATTTATTGAATCTTTGGGTTTTTTAAGTCAATTTTTAAAATACATATTGTTTTTTTAATTTATAGACTCCACTGATTTTGCTTGCTCTTAAAATTTTACCGTACAAAGTTACCTTAGGAACAATAAAATAAAATAATATGTTGACCTCCTTCTTTAATGATAAAAGGGCTTAAAACATGTTCACCTATCTTACTCTTCCTAATTTACATATGTTTCCTTCTCAACTATATATTTCTACGTCCTTTTAAAAAATTACACAAATTCAACATGATCCTTATAATTTGACACCATGTTTTTATTTCTCTAATAGTTGTCATTTAATTTGTTTAATTTTTTTCTTACTCTTTAAAAAGTTTTTCTGAGATCAGTTTCCTCCTTGAAGATCATTTTTTGGAATATCCTAAGAGGTAAACTGTACACATCTTTATTTTTAAATAGGTTTTTGAAAACAATTTTCACAAATATATATTATCAGTTATTTACTCTAACTGCTTGAATATATTATGCCATTATCTTCTGGCTTCCATTTTTCTCTTTTTTGTGGAGAAATCTGCTATAATTCTAACTGATGTTCCTTTGTAAGTAGTTTTTCCTTTCTAGATTAATGGATTTATATTTTTTATTACCTCTGAAAAATTCCCTGGTATTATCTTTTAAAATATTTTCTCTCTGCATTTTCTCAATTCTTTCTTTACAGGTCTTCTTTTAGACCTATATTAAAAATAATTATTCTAGCTTCCTTAATTCTAAAACTCACATTTTTTGTTTTCTCTTTATCCCCTTTTGCAGCATTCTATAAACTTTTCCACTTATGTATCTTAAAGGTCATTAATTCTCTCTCTAACTGTATTCAATCTGTTCTGTATTCATGGAAGCTGTTTTTATCAAGTATATCTTTTATTGCTAAAACTCCTTTTTTTTCAATGATGATATATTGCATTTCTAAAATGCGTGCTTCTACTTTCTGTTTCTATGATTTTGACTATTTTAGATATTTCCTATGAGTGGAATCATACTGCATATGTCCTTTTGTGTCTGGCTTATTTTACTTAGCATAATATCCTCAAGGTTCATCCATGTTGTAGCATGTGATAGAATAATCTTCCTTTTTAAGGCTGCAGAATAATCCATTGTATGTATACACCAAATTTTCGTAAACCATTCATCTATTGAGGAACATTTGGGTTGCTTCCACATTTTGGCTATTGTGAACAGTGCTGCAATGAATGTGGGTTTGCAAATATCTCTTCAAAATTCTGCTTTGAGTTCTTCTGGATATATACCCCAAGGTAGGATTACTGGATCACATGGTAATCTTATCTTCAATTGTATGAGGATCCTCCATCCTTTTTTCCATAGTGACTGCACCAGTTTACATTTCCATGGACATTGCACAAGGGTTGCAACTTCTCAGCATCTTCAATGACTTTTTTTTTCTCTTCTTTTGAAAGTGACCATCCTGATGGATATAAAGTAGTATATCATTGTGGTTTTGGTTTTGTATTTCTCTGATGATTAGTGATGTTGAGCATATTTTAATGTGCTTATTTGTTACTTTGTATGTCTTCATTGGAGAAATGTCTATTCTTCTGACCATTTTTAATCAGGTTATTTGGAGTTTTGTTGTTGTTATTGTTGAGTTGTAAAAGTTCCTTTTGTATTATGTGTATTAACCCCTTATCAGATATATGATTTGCAATTATTTTCTTCCATTCCATAGATTGCCTTTTCACTCTGTTGATTGTTTCTTTAGACATGCAAAATCTTTTAATTAGATGTAGTCCCATTGTCTATTTTTAAATCTTGTTATCTGCTTTTATTTCACAATCAAAAATCATTGCCAAATCTAATTACCTTGAAGTTTTTCCCTATGATTTTTCCAGGAGTTTAACAGTTTTAGATTTTATATTTAATCTTTAATCCATTTTCAGTTAAATCTTATATGTGGTGTAAGATAAGAGTACAACTTCATTATTTAGCATGTGGATATTCAGTTTTTTTCAGCACGTTTTGTTGAAGAGACTGCTTTTCCCCTATTGTGCAGTCTTGGCACCCTTGTCAAAAACTATTTAGCCACTTGTGCAAGGGTTTATTTCTGGGCTCTCTATTCTGTTCCATTGGGCTGTATATCTATTTCTATGGCAGTACCATATAGTTTTAATTATTGTTGCTTTGTAGTATATTTTAAAATCAGGGAGTGTGAGGCCTAAAACTTTATTCCCCTTCAAAATTGCTTTCATTAGTTGAGTCCCTTGAGGAGTCCATACAAAATTTTCATATGTGGTGATTAGTAAAGGCCACTCTAAGCAGATGTCTTTTTTGACAGAGATCAGAGCTAAGTAAGGAAATAAACTGTGTCTATAGCTGGATCACAGGTAGAGACAAATTCAAGAAACCTGGGCCAAGAATAAATTCGGCATGTTCAATGAACAGGGAGACCAGTGTGTTTGGAGAGGAGTGGGTAAGAAGAGTGATAAGGCAACCAGACCTTGAAGGTCATGATAAAGGCTTCAGATTTTAAGTGTGATGAGAAAATATTTCAGCTATCTAAGCTGGGGTAGAACATAATCTGATTAATATTTTTTCAAGACTCATCCTGACTGGTTTGAGAGTAAACTGTAAGATTCCACTTTTGAGTACACTTTGAAATGCATTAGGAGGTTATTGCCTTAGTTCAAAAGAGAGATGACAGTGGACTGGACCAGTCTTGGCAAACAGTCAGATTTGTGATATATTTTGAAGATGAAGCCAGAAATTAAGTTGACAAATTCACTATGAAGAAATAGATTGATATTCCTATATCCATTATCCCAAGTTTTGAAATGGAGAATGTTCTGTTAAAAATAGACTTTATAGAGAGAACTGGATGAACCCAATGAATTAAAATAAACTGAAATATTTTGCATAAAGTTAAAGAGACCAAAACAGAAGCAATTGTACTGGAGCTTGCTAGAAAAGGGCTGGGTCAAGATTGACCTCCATGACTTATCCCCTTGTCACTGCAGTGTGATTCCAGTAACCCTATCCAACAATCATATCTTCAGAACTTACCACCAGGCACTGTGTTTTGTCAGGGTGGGAAGAGGGAATTTACAGACACACATATAAACATATCTAAGCTCCTTTTAATTCCATGGGCATCTACCAAGTCAGAACATGTACTCTGACAGTAGAAATCTGTTTTCCAATGAGGGTTACAGCACTTAAAATATGTCTGACCTTACATCTTGGCTTTTCTCCCCTGTTAAGTAGGAATGTACCATATAGGTATTATTTGAGCTAAAATAATACATAAAAAGCATTCCCTAAGGTATCAATACATAATATAATTTAAATAAATATTATTATTACAATTAAGTCTCTTCCGCAGAAAGGCTTTCCTTATCACCCAATCAAAAATCACCACTTCCTCCCCTCCCTCTTATCCCTTCAGGTACTTTATTTTTCTTCATAGCATGTATCACTACCTAACATCAAGTCACAGAGTATGAATTTATCTTCTTTATTGTTTGAATTCCTTATGAACGTCAACTTTGTTAGGGGAGTAATTTGTTGGTCTTGTTCACTACTGAATTCCTGACACTGACGCCATTCCTGGAGTATAGTGGGAGCTCAATAAATATTTATTGAATGAATTAACGGAAAACTTACAGATAGAGGCACAATAGAGGGAACTGTTAGTTCTAGCTCAGAACTTTGATAAAGAATTTTTATTTTTATGATACAGGATTTTCCTATAATGATAAAGTATATTAATTCTGAGGAGGTAAAGAGGGATTTATGGCAAAAGGACAGAGTAGCTTAAGGTGAGTTTGATAGAGTTTGTGTCAGTGTTTCCAAATAGAAGGAGCATAAAGAGATCCCAGGAAGAAAAGACAGAGTTTTCATAGACACCAGAGCAAAACCAGCTGCAAAATGGTAAATATGGTTGCAGCATCAAGTGATTTAACACGGTGCCAGTGGGACCTGGCAAGCCTGGTTAGGGATGAGGCTGTAAAGGTAACCAAGGACCAGATCAAACAGGACATTTGATATCCTAGGTGATTAGTATGCTGTCTTGTGGAGCCTGAGTCTCATCCTGAAAATGATGGTGTATCACTGAATCATTTTAAGCAAGTAAATAATAAAGGACTAGGTTTATATATATTAGAAAAACTCACTCTGGTAACATTGTAGATGATGAAGTTAAGCAAAACATGAGAATCTTTAGAAATCTAGATGAAAATTGAGCAAATTATAAAGTAAAGCAGTGGTAGTGTGAATAGAGAGGGGTTTATTTGAGACATAATTCATAGATAAGGTAGCTAAAGCTCTTGAATATTTTTAAAACATGGAATGTATTCTCTTTTATAGAACAGCAGTTACACTTTAAGGGGACAAGACAAGCATATAGGTGATACTCTTTAGGTCAATCAGAACGTGAAAGAGGAGTTACTACACAGAAAAGTGCAAACCAGGGGTTAACAAAGTGAGCTAAAAATGCATGGGACCTCACTCTTTTTATGTTGCCTAAATTTCTACTTTTCCCTATATGTGTTGTAGTTCAATTTTTTATATCTTATTAGGAAACAAAATCTACTGAATGCATGAGTGAATGAATAAAAATATCTAGCTAGATATTTTAAAGATTCATTTCTGTTTATTTCATATACTTATAGCATGTCTACTTTAAATTTTATAACATTGTTATTTTATATACACCTTTAGTTCCTGGTAGTAAAGTTGCTTTAGAGTTCACTTTAACACAAATGAGCATTTTCTTTTACTTGAGAGTAAAATGTTAAACAAGTTTACATGGTTGTTGCAAAATCCAACCAAAGAAAAATCTAAGGCCATCATTATGATAAAATTACTGCTATAGAAAAAACTGGAACCCAAACTTAAAAAATCACAAGGAAAAAAATTCACAGTCCTTTGTAAAACCAACCTTTTAAACTCTCCAGTATTTCTGAAAACAACTATTACCAGTTGGAGAAGTTTTAACTAAGAAATCAACATTCCTCTGGCTCATTTAGTGGTCTGTCTTCCATCTGTAGTTTTGTACTTATTAGGGCATGATAATTCCTCACAAACCTCAAAACCCAAGGACATCATAGTTCTCCTTCAACATAAAAGCATAACTTAGCCTTGATTTTCAAATGGAGATGTTGAAGGACTTTCTCATTTTCCATTCCCCCTGCTCCCCACGTCCCTGCGCCAAATCAGGGTCGATAGTTAAGTCTCCATGAATCAATCTTAGTAAAAACTAATAATCCACATGCATCAGTGCTTTAATCCGTTCATGGGGTTGTTTATCCAGAAGGAGACAAAATCAGAATTGTTGTTAGTGAGATAGTCAAGAGAAGTTCTTGCTTTAAATTCACCCTGTTTTGACCATTTCCCCTAGGTACCTTCTTGAACATTTAATCAAAGTAAATCCTAAGCCATCTCTCTCGATGGAGTACCTTTTCTTGGAGAGAAAGAGCATAGACAGGCAAGAAGTATCTGTGAAGCAAGTCTTGAGTTAGTTGGGTGGCAGAAGTGGTACATGTTATCTTCATGAAGTTAGCTTAAATAGATTAGAATACAGGAAAAATATTATTTTTTCTCATGTACATGTACTGCAAATGACATGCTTCTTTCTATTCCGCTTCCCTAAAGAAAAGGACGTTTCTGCTTTTTAACTGTTTGGGATTTCAGTGGCTGGATCACACTAAGTCGGTGTTCTTAAAAATGTATATTGTTGACCACCAGTATAAGAATCACTTATTCTTATATTCTCTAAAAATGTGGAATCCTATGTTGCATAACTTTTCGGGTCTGTATATCTGGGGTACTGTGTTTGGTAATCTGAATTTAGAAAATCATTTCAACATGCTGATTATACACTTGAAATGTTGGAAAACGTTACCATAGCTGGGGTGGGAGTGGGAGGGATGAGAGAAGAGCAGATAAAGAATCTTCAATATCCTTTCCTCCCTAAGGCTGTCACCATGAGTGAAAGAGCAAACAGTATCTTCTCTTCTCCAGCTCTGCCCTGGAGAGATGGGGTCTGGCCGCTAGAAAGAGGAGCTGTCCCCAAACAGTATCTAACTAGTGTCTTCCTCAGATGCTTCTGCAAGAAGTGTGACTTTGTGCTTAATTTGGTCCTTGTCAACCAAACATTAACTACAAGGGAAATTGCTGTTTTCAGAATTACATAATATACGTGTCACACATCATCCAGTCAGTGCTGTCTTAACTGATAATGGTCCTTTGATGATAGACCATTTTACCACAAGATAGAGTTCACTAAAAATGTTCTGTTAATGTTTTAATTATACTTGAGAGAGATGATGCCCTTCTTTTAGACACATTTGAGACTATATATACGCTCATACAGGGATGAGTATATTTGACTGAACAACATTTGGCTCCATATGCTTTATTGTTAACTAGGTAGGTAGAAGTTATAAATTATATGCCTTACTATTTCCCATTGTATAGAATCATGGATATACTTTTTCTGTATTATAAATTCTAACGTTATGTTACAAATATAGTGGTTTCAATATAAAGTGATATTTTAAATCTCATTTTCTGAAAATTTTATATACATTCAACATTTTCAGTCCTGGGAGTTATCTGCCGTTTTTGCTTACAACCAACTAGTGACTGCTGAGATCTTATAGCTGCTTTTTATTTGATATAATATCACTGCGTATAAATCTGTAAAACCAACAGGAATGGAAATAATGACAAATATCCAAGGAAGTTGTGAGATTTAAATACTGTAATATTGTGATTTATAAGAAATATATATTTGGTCATTCAGATGATCAAAATATATTTCTTATATATATATTTGGTCTTTGTCCAAGGTTTCTGGCTCACAACTCCTAAAGCCTTTGGAACTTCCTGAATAAGAGCAATAAGGTGTCTTTTATTATGTTAATGAGGTGATTTTGGAAAGCTCTTAGGTAACCTAAGGATGGGGGGCTTGTTGCCAAGAGATCCAACGCATGATTAGAGTGTCTGAACTTTCAGTCGCTCCCTCACCTCCTGGGAGGGCAGAGGTACTGGAGATTGAGTTCAATTGCCAATGGCCAATGACTGTTTAATCAGTCATGGCTATGAAATGAAGCCTCCATAAAAACCCAAAGGACAAGATTCAGAGAGCTTTCTGATTGGTGAACCTGTGGAGATTTGGGGAGGGTGGCGTGCTTGGAGAGGGCATGGAAGCTCAGCACCCTTTCCCCATACCTTGCCTTGCATCTCTTCAATCTGGCTGTTCCTGAGTTGTATCATTTTATTTCATTTATTTATTTTTGGGGGAGTGCTGCTTTGAGACTTAGTTGCGGCAAGCGGGATCTTTCATTGTGACACATGGGCTTCTCTCTAGTTGTGGTGTGCGCGTTTTTTTTCTCTTCTCTAGCTGTGACACGCAGGCTCCAGGGCATGTGGACTCTGTAGTTTGCGGCACGCAGGCTCTCTAGTTGAGGTGCGTGGGCTCAGCAGTTGTGGCGCGCAGACTTAGTTGCACAGCAGCATGTGGGAATCTTAGTTCCCCGACCAGGGATCGACCCTGTGTCCCTGCATTGCAAGGTGGATTCTTCACCACGGGACCACCAAGGAAGTCCCCCGTGAGTTGTATCATTTTATAATAAACGAATAATCTAGTGAGTAAAGAGTTTTCCTGTTCTGTGAGCTGCTCCAGCAAATTCCTCAAGTCCAGGACAGGGTCTTGGGAACCTCTGATGTATAGCTTGTTGGTCAGAAGTGGAGGTAACAATCTGGACTTTCAGCTGGCATCTGAAGTGGGGAGGGAGGGCAGTCCTGTAGGACTGAACCCTTAACCTGTACAATCCGACACTATCTCCAGGCACATACTGTCAGAACTGAGTTGAACTGTAGGACACAATTGGGATCTGCACACTTTTAAGTACATATTGTAAGATGTGTTTAAAAACTCTTTACAGGTGGATGCTAGAAGCAAATAATTTAGTTAATTAAAAATTCTATTTAACATAAGTAAAATATGTCAGGCTAGAGATCTTTTTTGAATTCTAATCTATTATTTTATCTATTTTTATAGGAGAGTTATGAATTTCACAAGAAGTCAAACACAGTGATGCCATTTGCTATGTTTTATTTTGCTATTAGCTTGTTAAACATAACATGCAAATAATCAAAAAGAAACATACATATGACTTAGAGTGAAAAATAATTCTAGAAAAGAAAAGTTTCGTTAGGTAAATATATATTCCTAACACTAAAAATATTGCTTTAATTGTATGTGGTTTCATGAATTTTGTCTAATTTGCAAGATCATTTGTCTCAAAATTTACCATCTATTTTTCAGCTAAACAAATTTGAACATTGAGATAATTTGCTTCAAGACAGTAAACACCCATAGGCATGTAATCCATGCTTTTTGGCACATTAAGTTAAGGTTTAGAAATTATAAAACTTGGCTGACTTCCACGAAACCAGTAGAAAGCTTTTCACATCATTTGACAGGAGATAGGAAAAAACCCACTAAATTTACAAATAAAGCATTCATTTTATTGTCTATGTGTGTGTGTGTGTGTGTCTGTATTTTTGATGAAACAGGCCTGCCTTTCATCTTTTCTTTTAAAAAAGTAGTAAAATGTTTACAAAACATTTTCCCTCAGAATTTGAAATGTATGGAAGCAATAAACAGCAACAAAAAATGAATACTAGAAAAACTGACACACAAATAAACATAACCATAAACTGCTGTTCCAGGATATATCTCAGTATAATTGGAATTAGTAGATATCAGTTAACGGTGATCTCATTTGCTACACGTAGACATTCATACATATCCGGTGGCAGACTGGTTTGGGTGATGCGATTGCCATCCAAGCGCAAATGTTTGATCTTGGAGTAGGATAATGGTCCCAGGATCTTACAGAAGCTCTTTACTTCAAACTCTGGAAAATTAAAGAATGAAACACTTCAATCGTTTTTTTTTCTTTTTAGTACACGGGCTTGAAACCATCATTTTTAAAAACTTTCAAATCTATAATAATATCCAATAAAACTTTTTCCCACTTATTTGATGTATCTTTGAATTTGGAACTACTAAAGGAATATTTCAGACTACCAAATAGCCCAGCAATATTTAGTAAAGAATACTTACAGTAGGTCAGAAGATTTAACGAAATGTTTCAAGGAAGAGAACTTTAAGTTCTTGATTTAGAAATACTTGCTTATAGAAGGACACTCAGTGAATGTGTCATATTGTCTAAGCTCTAGTTTGAAATATTAAGTCTAGCCTGAGGAAACCTAAAGTTGGTGCTGTTATATGAGCAATCTCACCGTGTAAGTATTCTGGGTTTTTGCCTCTTAAAATAAAAGGGGTTAAATAAATGAACTCTAAACAGTTTTCCAACAACCGCACTTCATGACAAAGATTCAAAACCCCAAAGCAAAAACCAAATCATGGAATGTCCACCATCTCAGCTCATGCCCTTTTCTTCTGTGGTCAAAAAGCTGCCACAAATGAACAACTGATTTAATTTTTAATGGACACTGAGAAGGTTACTGGATAGCATGGTCTGTGTATGTATATAGAAACTGCCTATGGTTGCCCAAGTGTATTTCAGATTAACCTTATCTGGTCCTGTATCATGTTATTTTCTTTCATTCTTCAACTCTAGCTAACAAAGATTTCAGTGGAAGCCCAAACACACTGCAGTCCTTTCCTCTAAGATGTTGTCTTAAATAACTCATCTGTCAAATTCCAGGGTTCTTGGTTATGGTATCTGCCTCTGAAGTATGGAACAATGGAAAAAACATGGGTTTAGGTCTATATTAGTTTTTCACCTCTGTCGTTTGCCATCTGAGACATTTATCAGATCTTCTTTTTAGATATATCTATCACACTGTGTGGCATGAAGATTACATTAATTAAGGTATGTAAAGCACTTCACACAGTGCTAGCACATACTTTGTACTAAATAATTATTGGCGTCCTTTTAATTTTTTCTGTTTTCTAAATTGCTTTACACTAGGAAGATCTGTGACTAGCTTAACGCTTAAAGTTGCAAGTTTGAAATATGACAAATTGTTTTTGGCTGGGTATTTCCTAATATTGGAAAAACATTAAGGGACTCTTATTACCTTAAGAGAAGGTGGGCAGTTGGTATGCATAATTATTATGTGGCAGGATAAACTAAGTTGAAGACACACATGCAAAGTCACACGGCAAGAATTCCTGAAATATGTAAACCTAAGTGTCAAGGATAAGGAAGGGAGAAAGGTAACTACTCACTTTCAAATGACTATATGAGCTGGGCATTCGGATTTCAGTCTCAGCTAGGCACGGAGCAGCTGCTGGCATTTCTCGCAGAGTCCATCTGTCCCATCTCCTACATTGGCTCTTCCCTTTTCACTCATACAATGAAAACTGTTTTTTCCACCTTCAAATGCCCCTGCATCTATATCTCTCCCCTTTCTTGTCTCAGAGTAGGAGGTAGTCTTGCTTCTGCAGCTAACCTCCACCCACAAAATCTAATGGATTTCTTCAGCCCTCAAACATCTTACGTCCCATTAGCATTTTGGCCTGTCTGAGTATCCTTCCTCCTGACCACAAATGTTTATAATGTGGGACCACATATTGCCACATAGTGAATTTTGCCCTGGAAACAGCTGTAAGGGTTTAACTCTGATAGCTTGACTGTGTATTATATGACAAACAAACTTTGCAGACACAAGAAAGAACACATGGCATTGCAGAGTTGGCAATCATGGACTCCTTCATGAGAACACCCCAGCCCTACTAGGAGTTACATGAAACTATTGCAGAATTACAGAACTACTATTGCAGAATTATATTAGTAAGGCACACTGAAATTTTTTTTTCAGATGAGTGCCAATATCCTTACCCAGTAGGACAAGGGAACCAACTGTTATAATATAAAGATGTTCAATTTCAATAGATTATTTTAAAATTTCAATAGATTATTATAAAATCATTTACTATGTGAATCAGTGTTTCCCACCTGAGTTTTCATTTTAAAAACTTCATCTGTGAATTATAGGTTTTTTTCTTCTTCCAACTTCCATTAAAGAATAAGGTAGGGATTGGTGAATGTCAATTTCCCATATGAATCTTTATAGCTTAAATTGAAAAATGTCCCAGGAGACCAGAAGAGTACATAAGCAGCTCAAGTGGAATAGGTCAAACTCCCACCCAGTAGATAAATGAAAAATAAACTCTGGAAGTAAGAGAAAGGAAGGAGAAACTGTGGGAAAATCAAATGAGGTGAAGGGTTGTATATAAGAAAAGGGGCTTTGTAACTCTAGTAAAAAATATTCCAAACCCTTATCATATTCCTCCTTAAACTTTCTCACAGTCCTCATAAGAACACCATGAAGACCATACACACCAACCATAACAGTGATAACAGAGATAGATGATGGTCATGATAGCGGAGTAATATGTTGAGTCCCAAGTAAAAATGTCAGAGGAGACCATGAGTGTACACGGGCTGCTCTGGGGACAAGCAGAGGCTCTGTAAAAGCCTCTGCTGGTTGTGGACTTGTTGATTTCTCCCTCAGCTACATCTTGTCAAGAAATAAATGTAGACACAAATCGAAGTCATGAAGGAGGCAAATAATAAACAGATAAAAATCAAGAGATAACACAGCAGGATTAATTAGCCCAGAGTACTACATTTGAAGAAATGAGTGCTTAAATTCTGTGACCTTAATGGTTTCTTATCTGGACACTCCAAAGCAAAGCCAGATATTGGATAAATAACTAAGCTAGAATTCTATATTCTAGAGAAATATTTTGTTGGCATTTTCATTTTTTTTAACTGGAGCCAGATGCAGTACTTGTGTCACACAACTTAGGCATTTAAAACCTTGAGGAAACATCAATCAATCATAGGCACAGCTTTCTACTTACTTTCAAGTTCATTGACCTCCAGGTAATAGTTTTCAAGGTTTTCACTGACAGTCGGTATGTTTTTAAGTTTATTATAGGAGAGGTCCAGCTCCAGCAAGGATGATACATTAAAAGAATTTCCAGGTATTCCACTATCAGCCAGTTCATTATGAGACAAACGCAGATACTGCAATCCATTAAAACGCTTGAAATACTCATCAGGGATGTTGCTGATCTTATTGTTGTCTAAGTAGAGAGTTAGAAGAGATACTGGGAGACCAGAAGGCAATTTGGTCATCTGATTGGAGCTCAAGTCAAGGTATTCAAGTGACTTAAGACCTTTAAAAGCAGCTGAAACAGCATCCTCTTTCAGCTGATTGTGTTGAAGGTGGACAAATGTCAGGTTAACCAGTCCATCAAAGGAGCCAAGCTTCGAGATCTTGTTGTTAGTGAGCTGCAGGTCCACCAGAGATTTGGGAAGTGGGCCCACAGATTCTGTCAGATTGTTGTAATTTATATGCAGCTTCTTCAGTTGCTTCAGTTTAGAGAAAACTTTTCCTTTTATCTTGGAATTTTCTAGAAGGTTATGATCTAGAATGAGCCACTGCAGATCAGTTACATTTTCAAAGGCCTTATCATCAATATGGTCAATCTGGTTATTCCTAAGGTAAAGGTACTTGATTCCAACAGGCACCATTGGCACACTTTTCAATTTCAGCTCATCGCAGTACATGGCCGTTGGGTAGCTTTCAGGGCAGTTACATTCTGGTGCACAGTTTGGTGATGATCTCCCATAAATCGATAGGGGGAAATCATAATCCTCATAGTAGTAGCTGCTGCTGGCACAGCCAATTAATGCCAAGAGGAGAGGAAACATACCTAGATTCATTTTGGCAAATGCTTTGAATCCTAAATAAAGTGGAAACATGTATTATTATAAAATAGTATCCTTTCAGGAAAAGTATACTAAGAAGAAAGAAAATGCATTAGCAAATGTGAATTTTATTACTTTATAGTGCTTTTTTTTTTTTTTTACTGCACTAATGATGTCTTATTAATTTGCATTTGAGGAGTAGGTTAAGGACATATGTTTACAACGGATGGGGAAGTGAACAGATTCCAGGGCAGATTGCATTCACATGCGCCCCCTTCTGGGCGAGCCAGGCCTAACTATCCCAGTCAACTTCTCTAGGTCCTTCCTTAATTAAATATCTTCCTGCAAGAGGTTTCTGGGAGGTGCCCATTAACCACCATGTTAGAACACTGCTTCAGAATACCTTCAAAACCAGAAGAAATGAAAACGAGAAGACAATTGTAAATTGTACCCTCTACCCCACCATTCAACATCATTGAAATGTCTCATTAAGTAGATCCTTACTGAAAACGTGGGCAATCTGTGATGTTGTCTGGAGGAAAGCTGGTCTTCTGTGTGTGTGGAGGGGGCGTGGTGGCAGTCGTGGCATGTTCCTTTAAAAATGTCTTTATGGTTGTTGATTCTGAGGAAGGTGAACAGAAGTCTTGGTGGGGGTGTGTGCATGTTATTTCACCTTTTGTTTAACATTCTATGCTTTTAAGCACATTACAAAACTGTTTGAAAATTAATATTTAGTATATTAGGTTTAGTAAAATTAATGTTTACTCATCAAGGAAATGTCACAAACTCTAAGCATTTTTTAAACCTAGAAAGAGGTCTAACTGGTAGAGAATGAGATTCTTTTCAAAGATTTGAATGAATGTTTTTCTTTCAATCACTCACAATTTGCCTACGTTCTTCATGTCAAAATTTAAGAAGGCAGGGTTTGCTTATCTGGATTTTAGTGCTTTCACTGAATGGAAGTGGGAGAGATGTGGAACTGAGGAAAGTCTGTATTAAACAGTGGCATTAAGAGCCATGTAGGAAAGGATAAATTTGAGAATATAAATTAAAAACAATTTGTAACAGTGATCTTCTCATATGAACCTTTTTCTAAGGAGAGGTTCAAAGAAGTACATTTCAGTCGCTTGGGGAAGCACTGGGTCAGCAATTTAGGTAAAGGCAAATAGGATATAACAGTTGGGCTTTTGTAGAATGAGGAGTTATAGCTGAGCAGTTGGTAACTCTGGGAGGGAAATTGTTAATGTGAAGCAGTATCCACATTCCAATGGATACCATAAAATAAAATCTCTTCCTGTGAGAAACATGGTACAAGCTTTTGGATCTAGGTAGTTTGGGATAAGCAGGATTTTCTACTATCAGGAATTTTAAACATCTATGCTTTGCTTTAACTTGGAATTATAAAGCACTTTATTTTAGCAGATGAAACACTCAAAAACGTTGTTAGAGTCACTCTTATAACAGAAATAATGTAGCCAGATTCTTTGTAAATTATTCTCTAAGATTATGATGGAGTCATTTAATTTAGTTGACAGGACTTGGCCATGAGATCTATTACATAGTGCTAATGTAATTATAGGATTCTTTACGAGTTACAATTATGTTAATGTTGTAAAGATTTTTCTTACTTCATTAATAAGCTTCCACCTTAGTTTAATTCAGTATACACTAAACTAGACATGGGAACTATAGTGCGAATAGTAATGGAAAATGCTTCCATATTTTTTGGCAAAGTCAAAACAAGGGCTCTGAATTCAAAGAGAATCTGTAACCGTATAAGGACTCCACTATGAAGCAAAACCACGCTTTACTGTCCCCCAGTTTTTCCAAATACCTGTGGCTATGAAGAAAATGCTTTTTTTTCAAAAAGTAAATCATATTTACCAGAATTTCTTTAAAACATGTTCCTGTTTCTTAAGACATACATCCACAATCCAAATCTTTAAAATTAACAAAATAGAAATAAATAATCCTTTAGCTCACATTTTATAACAGCATAAAATGTTTATGGCAAATTATAACAAATTATAGCAACATACTTGTGGCAAAATATTTTGATGACTGATTGAAATGGCCCTTCTTTGCTCCAAAATTAGGTTCTAACAATACTAACATATTTAACTAATTAGCATGAAATAGCAAACATTTTAAATGCCATACTTTTTCACTGTGTCTAATTTTCTCATTCCAACCTTGAAACTTTTTATAACTTCCTTAGCTAAGTAAGGCATTATAGACTGTATAAAATGTATCTCAAATCCATAAATCATGGAAAGTATATTAAGCAAAATGTGAAAGTAAATGCTCAAAACTGTGGATTTGCTGTTGAATAGCAATTGGCAAAGTTGCTCTGAAATTTTTTCTGTTCCTGTTACAATAAACACCGTCCCAAACAGTCAGCATCCCCAGTGCTATAGTTAAAACAGCACTTACCTTACTGTCTCGACACTGCTTTCGTTAATTCTTAAAGCAGATGCTCTGCTTGGTGGACAAGAATCCACCAATATATGCTGTAAACTCTGTCAGGACGGAACTGGCTGCCAGATTCTCAGTGATACAAGAGCTGAGTGGGGGAAACCCAGCCCAGTCACGCCAGTCTCTGAATGGAGTTATGTCATTGTGGGGATCTTGTGGTGTGGCATGCAAACATTCTGCTCTCTAACGAGGTGCAGGTGGACTTGGTGAGCAAGGACAGCCCAGCTCACTCCCTATGGAATAAGAGAGAGATACATGCTGAACCAGCCCCAATACCATAGCTTTTAATCCCAAATTGAGTACTGCTGCAAATGAGGCATCTCCAGTGATAACATTTCTCTTACAAAGCCCTTTACTTCTATAGCTGTGACAACAACTAAATGTAATTCTCTCAGCTAACTATCATGTTCATCTAAAGGTCTCATAAATCAACAGAGTAAACCATTTCAGGAAAATGCAAATGAGCAGACTCAGAAGAATTGAATCATTTTTGCTCATTACTCGTGAAATCTATACTGATTTACTTGGACTCAATTTTTAGCCAAGGGGGAAGCTTACATTAGTTTCTAAAATATTTAAATGCTTCATTTGTACTCTGATACAAGTGATAAGCAACAACATTTCCAGTTTACTTATGTTAAACAGACTCGTTTTATGCTCTTCAGGTCTGGAATCAATCAGTAATATTCTGCCTGTTTCTTATTTTGTGGATTTAATTTAGGAATTCATCCAAAACCTTACTTGGGGAGAGTATTCTATGGCTTATTGCCAAAAAACATAAAAGAACATGAAAGAAATAAATGTGTACTAAAAATATCACAAAGTAATTATTTTTCACTCTGTCTTTGCATGCTAGCAATATTTTTTCAAAACTAAAAATTATGCTAAGTTGTAATCTCCTAAAGGCCTGGTTTGGTGTATCTTTCCTTATCATTTCCTGATGCATGCTTCTAGAAAATGAGAGATCTACTCAATATCTTGTCTATTTCATTTTGTGATTGTATCAGCTTTATTTATACGATTTTTTCCCTGCAAAATTTTCATTTCCTCATGTTCATAAGAACTCTTAGAATCAGATACTTTAAGTTGCCACATTGTAAGATTTTTCCCTTTTAAAATAGCTTAAATATGTCACTTTTTAGCTATGAGACCTGTTGAAAGTTATTTAATCTCTGTGGCCACTGATGCATTTGCCCGAAAAATTAAATTAGTGTAAATGTCTCATTTTTGTCAGAGAACTGTTAAAAAAACAAAAGATAATCTTATAGAAAGTAATTCATAGAATGGTAAGGCGATTCATAGCATAACATTTTAAGAAAATTTTAGAAAGGCCTCAGTTTTACAATAGAGGGCATGAATAAACTTAGAAGAAATCAAGAAGAGAAAGACAAGTAGACCAATCACATATAATTAGTGGCTCATTGTAAGAGACAGCTAAAACAATTCTAAGCATTAACCTTGTGTGTCAAATTCTATCATCTGACATTTTGTGTGTAAAGTTCCAGCTATATATTCCAAGGATTTTTCTTTATGAGCAATAAATGTGTTGTGGTATCTGTAATAAAGTTTAAATGCATTAAGTTGGATTTACCTCATTGTGAAACTGATATTGTCCACATATAACTTTTTCTATAAAATTAGTTCTGTGAGACCAATAATTGGATAACGTTGCACATTTTAAAGCATATTGCTTGGGCCCACTAGAAAGAAATGAAATTAATATTTATGGTGTATCTACTTTATTCTATGCTTTATTCTCAGAATTTTCACATATTTCACATATTTCAAATTCACATATTTCATGCTATAAAATCCATATAAGTATTATTTTCACATTTTCAAAGAAGTAAAAATGGAGACTCAGAAAGTCTAAATAATTTGCTAAAAGTCACCTAACAACTAAATGGAAGAACAAAGTCATGAGCATCTTCACCCACTGGGAAGAGGGTGGACAGGATGGAGCTGAGACAAGGTAGTTAATCAGTTTAAAATATTTTCTAGGCAATATTATTAGCAGTTTAGAAAAGGCTTAAATATAAACCAGCCAATAGTTTTCAAATGGCAAAAAAGTTAGCTAAGCATCATTTCTTTCTTTGTATACCACATGCTCACATTCCCACACATGCCCATGTGCACAGGTTAGAGCTTCTGGGTGAGGTTGGAGCTTTCCATCCTGGTGAATGGAAGTCAGATCCTTTGTGGTAATGGATGTTGGAGATTTCATCAGAATCCATGTTAAAATGATTAAGTTGCCCCCTCAGCCCATCAGCTGGATTCCCACTGTTACTTGAGACCAGCAAGGATGATGAGGAACATTATGACTGTTTCACCTACCTTGTTCTGAATCCAACCTTGGACTTCTCAAAGCCCCCAGGCTCACTGCAACTTGACTGTTCCCTCTGTCATAAGCATTCTGAAAAGTAGGACAGAAAAGTAGTAGTCGGAAAGTAGTAAACAGCCCAGACTTTGTGGAAAGATAGATATAGATTAGAAACTTTCTCAAGCAACCTATCAGGGGTGAAAATGAAAAAAGTATGTAATTTTGATAGCTTTAGTGTCTTCGTCTTTAAAATGGCTGTGATGATTTCTGTAGGAAAACATATGAGCATCAAAGGACACATGTATAAAGCCATTGATGTAGGACTTGGCTTAAAATAAGTGATTAATACATTTAAATGCATAATATTTTATAGCTATTATTAGTTATTATTCATAGAGTCATAGAACCACAGACTTGGGATGAATCTCAGAGATCATCTAATGATGGGTTCTATGAAACCAGTTCCACAAGTTCTGCTGCTGGTCTTTTTTTCTCATATGTAGAGCTAAAGATAATGTGGTAAGAGTACTCCATCCAAATGAGCTGCAATATTGTTTTCCTTTTGTGGTGGTTGGATTGCATGCCATGTTCCCCAGAGCTCTGTGTATGCAGTGAGATACAACTGTGCATCTATGAAAGTGAAGTCATCCCAGAGCATAGAATAGGATGAGCTATAATGACAATTCCCTGCTAATAGAGGAGAAAGTTCTATTTTTATCATTCTATACATTGAGGTTTCAGACTCAACTCTCTTCTTATTATATGTGACATAAAAGTTGTGTGTTTTGGCATATTTAGAAAATGCAGAGGAAAATAAGAAAATAAGAATTTTAGCCCATTTGGAGAATACTTAGAGGGGAAAAATAAAAATATACATTCTAGCCCAGAGATAACTGTCTTTTGGTGATTTTCCTTAGGATGTGACTATGTACACACACAAACCAACAGACATCGGTTTTCACAAAAATATTACAACATTACGTTTATAGTTTTATAATCTTTTTCACGTAACAGTAAGTTGTGGATACTTTTCTATATATATATTATTAACTATTATTCTCTAATGTCATTTTAATTAACTGCATTAAATTCTATTATATAGAGGTACCATAATGTAGTTGTTATTTTTTAATATTACAACGAACACTTCCTTTCTCTTATAATTTGCAAAGCGCTGTCACATGCAATGGAATTTTATTCTTCACATTGGTTGTACCTAATCTGTCTGTTCTGCTTATCTCAATAGACACATTTTAAATGAAAATGCCATTTTAGTAGGTGGCTTATGTTTTCGAATTAGACAATAAAGGAGTGGATTTGAAGTTTATTTTCTCCCCTTACATCAATCTTTTTACCATTCTTAATTTTAGCATTCCTGTTTTTCTTTCTTTTTTTTTTTTTTCGGTACGCGGGTCTCTCACTGTTGTGGCCTCTCCCGTTGCGGAGCACAGGCTCCGGACGCGCAGGCTCAGTGGCCATGGCTCACGGGCCTACCCGCTCCGCGGCATGTGGGATCTTTCCGGACCAGGGCGCGAACCCGTGTCCCCTGCATCGGCAGGCGGACTCTCAACCACTGCGCCACCAGGGAAGCCCAATTTTAGCATTTCTTATGAGCCATAGAACTATCTTTCATCTGCAGAGTCCTTACATATGGATGTGTATATATATATATTTTTTTTCATGTAATGTCTGAAACATTTATATGGACATATTTCCATACAAATAACCCAAAGAAAGTTTAGTATTAGTTGTTTTTTAGGTTTGTTTGTTTGTTTCTTTATACTGCAGGTCCTTATTTGTCATCAATTTTATACGCATCAGTGTATACATGTCAATCCCAATCGCCCAATTCAGCACACCACCATCCCTACCCCACCACGGTTTTCCCCCCTTGGTGTCCATAGGTTTGTTCTCTACAACTGTGTCTCAACTTCTGCCCTGCAAACTGTTTCATCTGTACCATTTTTCTAGGTTCCACATACATGCATTAATATACGATATTTGTCTTTCTCTTTCTGACTTACTTCACTCTGTATGACAGTCTCTAGATCCATCCACATCCCAATAAATGACTCAATTTCGTTCCTTTTTATGGCTGAGTAATATTCCATTGTATATATGTACCACATCTTCTTTATCCATTTGTCTGTTGATGGGCATTTAGGTTGCTTCCATGACCTGGCTACTGTAAATAGTGCTGCAATGAACATTGGGGTGCATGTGTCTTTTTGAATTATGGTTGTCTCTGGGTATATGCCCAGTAGTGGCATGTCTGGATCATATGGTAATTCTATTTTTAGTTCTTTAAGGAACCTCCATACTGTTCTCCATAGAGGCTGTATCAATTTCCATTCCCACCAACAGTGCAAGAGGGATCCCTTTTCTCCACACCCTCTCCAGCATTTGTTGTTTGTAGATTTTCTGATGATGCCCATTCTAACTGGTGTGAGGTGATACCTCATTGTAGTTTTGATTTGCATTTCTCTAATAATTAATGATGTTGAGCAGCTTTTCATGTGCTTCTTGGCCATCTGTATGTCTTCTTTGGAGAAATGTCTATTTGGGTCTTCTGTCCATTTTTGGATTAGGTTGTTTGTTTCTTTAATATTGAGCTCCATGAACTGTTTATATAGTTTGGAGATTAATCCTTTGTCCATTGATTCATTTGCAAATATTTTCTCCCATTCTGAGGGTTGTCTTTTCATCTTGTTTATGGTTTCCTTTGCTGTGCAAAAGCTTTGAAGTTTCATTAGGTCCCATTTGTTTATTTTTGTTTTTATTTCCATTACTCTAGGAGGTGGATCAAAAAAGATCTTGCTGTGATTTATGTCAAATAGTGTTCTTCCTATGTTTTCCTTTAAGAGTTTTATAGTGTCCGGACTTACATTTAGGTGTTGAATCCATTTTGAGTTTATTTTTGTGTATGGTGTTAGGGAGTGTTCTAATTTCATTCTTTTACATATATCTGTCCAGCTTTCCCAGCACCACTTGCTGAAGAGACTGTCTTTTCTCCATTGTATATCTTTGCCTCCTTTGTCATAGATTAGTTGACCATATGTGTGTGGGTTTATCTCTGGGCTTTCTATCTTGTTCCATTAATCTATGTTTCTGTTTTTGTGCCAGTACCATATTGTCTTTTTTTTTTTTTAACATCTTTATTGGGGTATAATTGCTTTACAATGGTGTGTTGGTTTCTGCTTTATAACAAAGTGAATCAGTTATACATATGTTCCCATATCTCTTCCCTCTTGCGTCTCCCTCCCTCCCACCCTCCCTACATATTCTCTTGATTACTGTAGCTTTGTAGTATAGTCTGAAGTCAGGGAGTCTGATTCCTCCAGCTCTGTTTTTTTCCCTCAAGACTGCTTTGGCTATTCGGGGTCTTTTGTGTCTCCATACATATTTTAAGATGATTTGTTCTAGTTCTGTAAAAAATGCCATTGGTAATTTGATAAGGATTGCATTGAATCTGTAGATTGCTTTGGGTAGTATAGTCATTTTCACAATATTGATTCTTCCAATCCAAGAACATGGTATATCTCTCTATCTGTAGGTATCATCTTTAATTGCTTTCATCAGTGTCTTATAGTTTTCTGCATACAGGTCTTTTGTCTTCCTAGGTAGATTTATTCCTAGATATTTTATTCTTTTTGTTGCAATGGTAGATGGGAGTGTTTCCATAATTTCTCTTTCAGATTTTTCATCATTATTGTACAGGAATGCAAGAGATTTCTGTGCAACTTTACCTAATTCATTGATTAGCTCTAGTAGTTTTCTTGTGGCATTTTTAGGATTCTCTATGTATAGTATCGTGTCATCAGAAAACAGTGACAGTTTTACTTCTTCTTTTCCAATTTGTATTATTTTACCTAAATGTCCATCGACATAGTAATGGATAAAGATGTGGTACATATACACAATGGAACATTACTCAGCTATTAAAAAGAATGAAATAATGCCATTTGCAGCAACATGGATGGGCCTGGGGATTATCATACTAAGTGAGTAAGTCAGACAGAGAAAGACAAATATCATATGGTATCGATTATATGTGAAATCTTTAAGAAAATGATACAAATGAACTTATTTACAAACCAGAAACAGACTCACAGACTTAGAGAACAAACTTATGGTTACGGGGGGGAAGGTGGGGGAAGGGACATATTGGGAGTTTGGGATTGACATGTGCAATCCCAGGAAGAATATATTGATTTTTATTGCATCATAGAATAAAACATTTCAAAATACTAATAATTTTAGACAAAATTTTAAAATTTAGAAACATTTTTGAAAAACAATGTTTTTAAGTATTATTGCAAAAGAAGACCACAAAGTATAATTACTTTCTTTTTGTTCACTTTTATAGACACACAGACAATTTGAGGATTTCAAAATAATTATTTACTGAATAACAGCTACATAGAGAAAGGATAGCAGGTGTAAACAAAGAGAAATAGCAGGAGAACAGTATTGTTAGTGAGAACAAACTGGATTAATCTCTAAAAATACATTCATACGGGCTTCCCTGGTGGCGCAGTGGTTGAGAGTCCGCCTGCCGGTGCTGGGGGCACGGGTTCGTGCCCCGATCCGGAAGGATCCCACATGCTGTGGAGCGGCTGGGCCAGTGAGCCATGGCCGCTGGGCCTGTGCGTCCGGGCCTGTGCTCCGCGGTGGCGGGGTGGGGGGGGCACGGCAGTGAGAGGCCCGCGTACCAAAAAAAAAAAAAAAAATTCATACTCTATCCATATGACTATAGAAAATTCTAGAAATCACAAGTAAACACAAGCAAGTAGTCTATTAGCCACCAGAACGACAATACCACGTCATGTTGCCTCTGAAAAAATGCTTTTCACTTCTGAGATAATTAATGTGAAACATGCAAGTAACATCTTAATGTTATTATAAAAATAATTTTTATACTGTGAACTCTCTGAAAGTCTTGAGGTTCATGATCCACACTTTGAGAACTACTGCCTGAGACCTTTTCCTTGTGGGCTGCTCATCACTTAGGTCTCAGCTGCCTCAGACAGGCTTTCTACCACCCAAATTGAGGGAGTCAGGGACTTGCCTTCACTTATTCTCTATTGCTTTAACATATCATCGTTTGTTGCATTTACCACTCTCTGGAATTATCTTAGGTTGTTTGTTGATTTTTTAGCAATGTATTTTATAACTATCATTTCCACAAGAATAAGGACTTTATTGGTCCCTTAGGGTTGGCACAGGTCCTCCATATATGTTTGTTGAGTGAATGCAATACTTTTCAAGAATACTCCTTGTTGTTCTCAACTTGTCTATTTTTTCAGATGGATTCTCATTTACATTTTTATAGCAAAAACAATACTGTTGGATTTGAATGAGGTCACACTGATTTTTATAACTCAACCGAGGAGAAGTTGACATCTTTACAATATTGTATTTTGACATCCAAGGATAGATTGTCTTAGCATTTATCTAAGTGGTTTTTTGTAACTGTGAATATCTAGCTTTTAACTGAATCTGTACAGTAAATTAATTAACTTTTGAAAACTCCATGCCATGACAGAATCATGGTGGAATATGATTCCAGTCTAACCACTGGAGAATTTTAAATAGTTTATTTTTAATCTTTTTTTCAGGTCTAGTTTTCTCCAGATTATCTTGTCTCTATTACTGAACCAACCGAACCTAGAAGATACAAAAATACTATCATTTACAGTGCTGATATGGATTTTGATTTTTTTGTACAGGATAAGCAAGAATTTAACTTCCCTTTATTTTTCATGAAAGTAGGTAAAGCACAAGGAATGTACTCATGACATTATAGTTTTTTTTTAAGTTCAAAGTTTCAACCTAGAAGTTTCTCTGACATGTCCTTTAAAGCTCACAAGACAGATACAAGCCACTGTATGTGAAGCATGTCTGCCAGCTGTTACGGTTTATATATGTCTAATATAATGTATATCATGATTATAGATATTAATTGGATTTAAGTGGAGTGAAATAGGAAGAAGTGTAACAATCATTTCAAATACAAAAATTTTAAAAAATACATCAAGATTGGGCTTCCCTGGTGGCGCAGTGGTTGAGAGTCCGCCTGCCGATGCAGGGGACACGGGTTCGTGCCCCGGTCTGGGAGGATCCCACATGCCGCGGAGCAGCTGGGCCCGTGAGCCATGGCCGCTGAGCCTGCGCGTCCGGAGCCTGTGCTCCGCAACGGGAGAGGCCACAACGGTGAGAGGCCCGCGTACCGCAAAAAAAACAAAACAAAACAAAACATCAAGATTATATTATGACAACTAATCATAAAAAAGTGATGACATCAGGCTTTCTGCCTTCTTCTATCCCTTATTAATCTGTGTGTGTGTGTGTTTACCCAATACGTTCTAGCAGTTAAGAGTGTTCTATAACATATCTGCTGATTCATTTTGAGCAATTCACTTCGCCTCAGTTTGTTTATCTTTAAAATTGGAAAGGTCATGGTGCCTATTTTGCAAAGCTTTACTCATGACCTTAAATGAGTTATGCATGTATAACTTTTAGAAAAATTTCTTGCAGACAGTAAACACTCAACGATTGTTAGCTATTATTACTCTTATGGAGGTCCACCACTTCCAGCATGTATGAAAGAGAGTGACATGGAAGGTGGTGCATTGTGTAGGAGCAGCAAATTCCCTGAGATAGGAATCTTTGCTTCTGTCTCTTCTGTTGTCTGCTTTGCAACTAACTCTATGTATATAAACTCTATGTATTTAAACCCTTTAAATCTCATTTTCCCTTTTTGTAGAATAGAATTAATTACCACCAACATAGGCGATGGTAAAAGGATTAAATGAGTTAATACATTACTTAGAACATTGTAAGCATACAGTGGTTTATTTTGGTAAGCTAAAGCATATAAAAATAGACATAAATTATTAATATTTATACTAATATTAAACATGCAAAGACAAATTAAAAATACAACTTATCAAAAGTATTATAAGGTAAACTAATAAGATGTAATGAAAGAGACTACAAACATTGGAAAGCAGAGAAAGACTGCCTGTTGGATAAACAAATATTTAAACTGGGTAGGAAAATATGAAGAAGTGGAGCAAAGAGTGTTTAGTGCAGAGATTTCAGAATTTTTTAATGAGGGGTCGATGATAAAAGCTGGGTAGTTTAGTGGCATGGAAATTGCAATTGGTTATGTAATGATGACCAGGTTATGTAGGTCATCACAGTCCATACTATACATTTTAGATTTTCATTCAAGTGCTTTGGATGCTAATAATTGTAGGTAATTGAATGACAAGAGGAAGCCAAAAGGCCAAATTGGACACAGCAGCATTAGTCCAGACAAGAATTGAAGATGATGACTTGAACTACAGAGGTGGCAATGGAAATGGATAGAACTTAGTACATATAATTTCAGTATAATCAAAGAATGAGTTAACTGCATAAAAATATTTCCTTCTAATGTCTGTAGCTGGAACTTAATTAAGAACTTTAAAGACTGTAAGCACTGAAAAAAAATCTTATGGAGCTACTCTTCAATATGCAATTCAAATTAAAATCAATACAAACCTATACAATGAGTGTAAGACAGTTAGAAAAATTCTGATTTGCCTCTTGAGGGAAAACCAAATTATTCATTTATTGGTCCACACATAAACACCAACCAAATTATTCATTTATTGGTCCACACATAAATACCTATAAAGACTTAGGCACCATATTGCACTACAGACCAGCCCCCTGTCCTCACGAAGCACAGAGTCGAGGTGGAAAAGACGCAAATAAGCATGCAGTTATGATGCTGTGTGGCAAATGCTTCTACAGAGGGAAGAATAAGAGAGAGTAGCAGCAGCTGAACCAGGCCTGATTGATTGAAGAAGATTTTACATTGGGAAGTGAAAATCAAGATGAACCTTTACAGTGAAGGATGAGCTGGGGTTAGCCAAGGGGAGAATAGTTCACATAATTCCAGACAGGGGGAAAGCTTTTGAAAGGTACAAAGGGTGGAAGAAGCCTATAATTTTGGGAATCAACTGCTTTCCCATGACGGAATTCATGAATAGAAGGTCTGTATATACACTGAAAGTTAAAAATAAATTCCTTTTTCTTCTGATTAACTCTATGATGTTTCAGAACATATCGTTTTCCAAGGAGCTAAATTAAACAAGGGTTTAACTATGCACAAATAGCATAAAAGATTAAAAATATTTTTGTCTTAACCTTTTTAAAAATGAACACTTTCCTAGGAGTCCAGGAGGCATATTGTATGACTATAAAGTTTTTGAAAACTTAAATAATCCTGAAGTGTATTTTTAGTACCAAAGTCATGTTTTGAAAATGACATCATATTGACTCATTATAAAACAGGTTCCACTAAAAACAAATTGACTTCTAACAGCAGATGGTATAAGTACTCATTATTTTAATGTTGAAAGCTTTGGTCCTGAAATTTAATATCTACCCTTCATTCCAAATATCCTTCCTCTATTACATGTGCAAGTAAATGGTTGACCTGTAAGATTAAGTAGTTAATAGACTTTCAGATGATACACATTTTCCAGGGCTATATGGTTTCCCCTAAGATTCAGAAGAGAATTTTAGAAAATAGCTCTGGGGTTTTAAAATATAAGTTGTAGTTGACTTATTCATAAACCACAAAGTTTTTTAGGATAATTACTTCAATATTGAAAACTCTAGTGTACTTCTAAGCTTCCCGTCTGCAGAATATATATTTTTAGATACTCATCCAAACCTATTATATTCCAACCGATGCCCAATTTCTTCCTTTGCACAACAATGAAATTACCATGTTAATAAAAGTCTTTCTAAAGTTTCCAAGAAGAAAATGGGGCAGATCCATTACAGTAATCTTGGCAATGATTTGTTGATTTAAATATTTCTGTATTAAAAATAATCATGTTTTTTGCCTTCTCTAGTTAGATTTGGCCATAACTCAAATTTTGAATAAATTAATGATTTCCAAAGTTGGTTGTTGATTGAAATCATTCAAGGAACTTAAAAAAAAAAATACAGATTCCCAAGAAATGTCTCTTGGAGATCCTAATTGAATGTGTGTACTATGACATTTACATTTTTAACAAACACCGAAAGTAATTACAATAATCAGATGAAAGTAAGTTATGTTCTATTCATTCCTCTATTTTTGCTTCTCTATGTAGTAGACTATCCAAGGTTTGGATTCTCCTCATTTCTCTATGTTTGCTTCTCTGTATAGTGGAAGATACCATCATCCTAAGTTTGGAGGCCTTAGGCTAATATCAGGCATTTGTACTATTTTGTGCTATTGTACAATAAGTGTAAGACAGTTATAAAAATTCTGATTGTACTATTTGTACTTTGTACCATTGAAATGATCTTCTCCTCAGGACCTTAGATTCCAAAAGCCTGATTTCTTATAGTCCCCTGTGCTAATTAAACAGCCCCTTCGAAATTCCTGTGCCTTATCAGTTGTCTTAGGGAGAGAATGTCTCTGCCTTTTTTTTTTTTTTTAAGTGAAAAACGTGTGACTCCAATGGAGGAAATTCAGGATTAGTTAATCAGAAAGACCCATAGAGGAAGCGAAGACTTCATCATAGCTTTCTTCATGACTATCTATTCAGTCTATTAATAATGCAGATTTGAGGAGAGAAGATGTTAAAAGACTCAGGGTCTTCAGGAATATTCCTATTGGTCCAGACATAGGCTCTGGCAAATCTAGAAGCTAGTTAGTCATGGAATATTTATTCATTTTGTGTTGATTGAAAATTGATGCATGGAATTCAGATGGACAAAGAAAATTACAATACTTATTTTTTAAATTTTTTGTTTAATCTCCCTTCCACCAACACTAGATCGTAGGAAATCTGAGCTTAGTAGTTGACATTTTGTTAGTCTCTATCCATTTAAATAGTCTCTTTCAATTTAGATTGTCTCTTTAGCTTTCCAGAGATTAACTCCCTCAACATTATCTTCTACAGGATGGAATCTGGGTGTGGAACTTAATATATCTTCCTGGTTACAGGGGCTGATGAAGGGAAGGAGCAGCTACTAGGATTGGTATGGTGGTTCTTTTGTTCCTTGGTATCTTCACTGATGAACTCCTGCACTGGAGATTGTGGCTCCTGAGTTTGTGGCCTCTTATCTCTGGGGTGGATTGTGTACCCATCAATCCTCTATGATGCTCATCTCTTACCATCTCCGGCTGGCTTTGAGTAACTTCCTGATGTTTGGCTATGACTCCCAAACAAATCCCTGCTTGTGTGGTTGTCTCTGCAATCACTGCAGTAATAGAACCAAGGCCAGAGAAGAGTGAGGGAGGTCAAGAAGGGACTTAGATGAGTTTCAGGATCCGTTTTCCTGTTGCTGCTGTAATAAATGATCACACACTCTGTGCCTTAAAACAGCACAAATATATTATCTTTCAGTTCTGAAGCTCAGAAATCCAAAATGAGTTTCACTGGGTTAAAATCAAGGTGTCAGCAGGACTACATTTTGCGGGGGCTCTAAGAGAGAATTCATTTCCTTGCCTTTTCCAGCTTCTAGAGACATCACTTTTTTTTGTCTCTTAAGTCCACCATCTTCAAAGCTGGCAATGGTCAGTTGTGCCTTTCTCACATCACATCACAGTCACATCATGTTACATCACTCTGACATTAACTTTTCTGACTCCTTCTTCCACTTTTAAGGACCCTGTGATTCCATGAGGCCCACCCAGATAAACAAGGGCAATCTTCTATTTTAAGGTCAACTGAGTAGTGTTCTTAATTCTGTCAACTACCTTAAATCCTCATTGCCATGGAATGGAATATGTTCACAGTTTCTGGGAATGAGGATGTCTACATCCTTGAGAAACCACTATTTTGCCTACAACAGCTTCTAAAACATTTTGGGGAACTATGGGTTCATTTAAATTAAATCTCCAAGGATGTTTGATTAGAAGAAAGTTGTGCTCTTTAGATCCATGACTTCTAATATGTTTGATCATAATTTTTAAAAAATCAATTATAGCCACATCACGTAGTATCTCCTAATTTATACTCTAACATTAGACAATTAGACTTTTTATTTTTTAGCTTTTATTATCCAGCTAGGAAGGTGAGTTGAGATATGACTTTTAGTAGCGTGATTCAGCTGTTATACATTGCTAAATTGTGTATTTAATACTCCCTTGGAATCAGGGAAAATAAAATTATAATAAATTTATTTCTGGTCTGCTTAATGTCCTTTCTGGGAATAGACTTGGGAGTAACTTAAAAAGTACACTGAGACATTTCCTTGTGGGCATGTGGGTTGTTCTTCCCAGAAGTGTTGTTGTATACTAGTCTGGGCAACCAGTCTCAGAAAGGAGGGTGTGAGTGCTCACAAGTGTGCATTTATTTCTGTGATCACCATGGTCATGACTCAGAGTAGAGTCCCTAAATGAGTCATATCTCACTTTGCCACTTTGGAAAAAAAGAAAAAGATGAGTATCTAAGAGAAAAACAGTTATGTGGTTGTGCTGGATCATGGATCACAACCACTGAAAATACTAATCCCAATATGAGTACCAAATTTCTAATATCATTTTGTCCATGAATTTTATCAGGATCCTTCCTAACACCGACTCCTTCCTTCCCCATTTTCCTGCCTACTTCCCAGTTATATTTCCCTTTACTGCTCCTATGATTACTTTGTGATAAACGCAACACCTGCTGTTGTTTTATATATAACGTAAATATATACATAATATGAATATATATTAATATATATTTACATATTTTATAATTATGTTATTTTACATATATAAATATATATAATGTAAAGTAAATGTATATATGTATATATGTAATGTATGTATATATAAAAACATGTTCAGTAATTCCCCTACATACGGACCTTCAAGCTGTGAACTTTCAAAGATGTCCCTGTATGCCCCTTTATGCCAGCTGTTGTACTGTACTACTGTACTTTTCAAGGTACTGTACTGTAATATTAAAAATGTTTTCTTTATTTTTTGTTTGTTTTTTATGTATTATTTGTGTGAAAAATATTATAATATTACAGTATAGTACTGTATAGCCAATTGTGTTAGTTGGGTACCTAGGCTAACTTTGTTGGACTTACAAACAAATTGGACTTACAAACGAGTTCTCAGAATGGAACTCATTGGTATGTAGGGGACTTACTGTATATACATTTAGTTAATATGATTTCCACACAGAAGAAGACTAAATAGAACAGGAAAGTAAACAAAGGAAGGGAGTGTACCATTACTTTTAGATTCACTACTTCAATTTTATTAGCTTTTATATATGATTCTTCTTAAGGAATACGGTTATAGTATATATTTGGAGAACATTCCTTAGAAAAAGAAAAGAAAGGCAAAGTAAGCATTTTTCAAATAGGGCTAACATGTGGTTGAATTTGAGCCCTCTGCTTCCCTTCCTCAATTCCAAATGTTACTTTCTTCCTAAATGAAATTCCAAGGTCTCCCTCTTCAACTAATATAGGAATCTTTACAACTGAAGTGGTGAAATATGTCTAAGACATTATTATGTGTTTAAAGACAGTCACTCTAAAACACCAGATCTAATCAGGTCTCTCTAAATACATCTCGTTGTATACGCAGAGCTCCATAAGCAGTTTATTTTAATTCCTTATTTCTTAAAACATGGTAGTGATATCTAGAGAAATTCACCATTTACCATTCTTGACAAAGGTAATAAAGATCATTAACGTTTTAGTTATTTACAATATAGAGAACCCTTTCATGTATATTATTTGAACTGATCCTTGTTAAAACTCAGTGAAATACAAATTATTAAGTCTGTGTTAAAGATGAAGAAAATCAGGCCTCAGAAACAGGACATCTGCCTCCAAATTCCTTGACTTTTCAGCTCCACCATCCCTGAAAGAGGAGATACTGTCTCATGTTTTCCATTTCCCTTTGGATACTCATTCTGTCACCACCCCTCACGACCACCCCCAACTCAATTTGGATTCTTCCACTGTACATGGTACATGTAAGCCCTAGGGATTTTCTCTCAGCAGGCTGTCTGTCTCAGTTACTCTTTTGTTTCTGTCATAATGTTATCGAAAGTGGGATTTGGCTGCTCGTTGTTCTAAAGCCAATAAAGCGGCAAAGTTGGTGGAAAGGAAAGTTTGCTTTACTTTGGAGGCCAGCAACCAGGAGGGAGGGTGGACTCCTGTCCAAAGGCCAACTCCCCCAATGACAATCAGTGGGCAAGAGCTTTTGTAGGCAGAGGGAGTGTCTACATGCAGAAACGGCACAGTCAGCTCTGACAGTCATCTTGAAGTTGGTCATGCAGTGTTCAGATCAGTGTCATCTTGATTGTTTTAAGTACAGTTAATCTTCAGTTCCAGGATCTATTTGTTCCCATTTCTTTGAGGCCAGCTCTCGGAATTGTGGGAGCTTATGTCATGGCTATAGTCTGGTCATCATGTAGTTAACTTCCTCCTGGTGGGGGTTTTAGTATCTATAAGACAGCTCACAGGACATGGCTCAGAATATTATCTATAGCCCTTGAGGAGGAACTAAAAGTCTTTGACTACGCTTAATGACTAAACTATTAATATTTGGTCTTCTTTGACTGCTTTCCTTTGCTTCTGTTCTGCATTTTCTCATTTTTCTGATTAAACTTATTAAAGTTTTTCTGCAGACAAAGACCATAGGGTCCTGCTCTGCTTCAATAGCACCTATTACAATTTGTCTTTTATTTATTTTTCTGCTTACTCTGTGTGAGTGTGTGTGTGTGTGTGTGTGTGTGTGTGTGTGTATTTCTCAATGGAGTGAGATCATACTTGCTTTTTATGTTGTTGTTTTCACCATAAAATCTCTAGCATCTATCACAAAGTTCTGCACAGAGTAGGAGTTTAAGTATTTGTTGAATGAATGAACAAATACATGAAGATCATGGTTTAATCTACTCACAGCTAAAATATTATATATGCCAAAGGATTCTGAATTCGATTTGGAGTCTGATGAATATCTTTTAAGAATTAAACCATAATGGAGGTAGTTCCGGGATTATGTGAGGTCTTCCAAAAGTCTGGGAGATATCCAAATCTCCCCACACTTCTTAGGCTGTGTCATGAAAGCATTTAAGTTTGTTCCTTTTGCCTCACAGTAGAGTCTTTAAACTTTCACTTCTCAATCAATTTGTGCTTCAGAAATATTCATACTATGAGTCTCACAGATTTAACAGTCTCTCACTGCCAATTTAAAACATGCCATCAACACTAAGTTGGCGTGCAAATGATAAAGAACACAGAACTTGTGGACAGGTGGTGGGATTAGTTCTTTCACTAATTTGCTGTTTTTTTTTCTCCCTGGGGCAGTTTTTTAACTTCTTTGGACTTTACAATCTTTATCATTATAATGAAGTCAGTAAAGTATAACTAGGTAAAAAAACAACAACAAAAGTAATAGTAAGCAGAGAAAATCAGTTACCATTTTAGACCTATGAAATAACATTAATTAAGAAAATTTTTTTCATTGGCAAATGTAATGAAATGTTCAAAGCCGTTGATCCAGTAATCCCCATATCTAGATATCAAAATATTAAGTGATTTATAATCAGAACAATAAGTTTTTCAACTCTACATAATTTTTTCAACATTATGTATTATTTTAGAGTAATAGAAAGTTGGACGAAATTCTAAATTAGAGGAGAAAAAAGCATGTGTAAGTGATTATATGGTAAACTCATGTAATGAAATATAATACATTACTAAAATTATACCAATATTATGTAATAAAGAGGAAACATTTTATTCAAATAAATCAGTAAAAGTGCAATATATAATTTCATAATCTCTCTTTGCAGTGATATAGAGCTGTATGGTCTTGCATCAGCATACATACCTAACAATGAAATATTAAAGTGAAATCATTGACACAATTATCTCCTTGAACAAAGATATCTTTATCTCTAGTCTCATAATTTTACACAACTTAATATCAAAATAATCATCTTACTAAGAAGCAATTCCTAATAATGAATAATTCCTAAATGCAGATACAGAATTCATTATTTTATGGGTATTTTTTGTAATTATGATCTTATTTATGTATTCTTATCCCAACCAGAAATAAAGTGAAGAGTTTGACTGTCAAACGTATGTGGGAATTTTGGATAAAATCTTGAAAACTTTTTGTTTAATTTTTATACTTTGACAATTATAATAGCTTTTTGAAATGAAATTATACTTTGTATTTCAAATTTGAGAAAAGATAAAATAAAAATTATATATGTTATGAATTTTTTCACATTTTTATTATAAATAATGTGAAAAATATTATGATACATTTTGTCAAGAACATCTTCCCTCATTTTATGCCCATATTTGTTTTGAAGAAAGTACTCTGGGTACTCAGAAAGCATTGCCTCACCTCAAAAATATAGTTTTAAATAAATGTACCGTCTGATGACCAAAGGAGGCTTTTCAGACATTATGCTTCATGTAAACACAAGCCAACCTCAAAAAAACCCTGGCTCAGTTTGCAAAAAGGAATCTTTTAGGTGACTGTTCTTAAACTTCATTAACTCTAATTTTCTGTTTCATCAGTAACGATCAGAATTCCTGAGGACTGTCCCCTAAGGTATTGGTCTAACTCACCAACATTTATAGAACCCAGTACAACAGATGTGATTTTCCCTCATTTTGCTTACTGAAAATAATGCGGTGTTTTACCACAACGGCAGTTTTCTGGTTTCAGAACCCAACCCATAGAATTTCATTTGGTTTTCTAATTTGATCCAGCTGTTGAAATAGAACTTTTCTTTTCTCTTTTCTCCTTCTCTTCTCTTCTCACCTCCCTTCTTTCCTTCCTTCCTTCCTTTCCTTTCTTCTTCTTCTACTTCTCCTCCCCTCTTTCTTCCTCTCTCTCTCTCTCTCTCCAGTCAATTATTCTTTGGAAACTTATGGCTAAATGGAAGTAACATTGTTAAAAAGAAGTGAATTTTCAGCATCACAAATGCTACCGGCACACACCTGTTTCATAAGGCAGATACAAGGAGTAATGAAGACTTTACTAAATGTGCTCATCTTGTGTCACCTTGAACCTATCCCCTGCCTCCGCCTTCTAGAATCCAAGTTACTCCTTCAGATTCTTCTGGCAGAACCCCTGTTATAAAATATCTCTATTAACTCTTTCACCCTGAACACTCAAAATTAAGAAAAAGAAGGTAAATAAAAGCAGCTAGTTTGCATTATTGAATAATACTTTCAAACCTTCTGAGTAGCTGGCTGTGAGTGTGAGTATAGAGTCTAACCAAATGGTCTCCTTTGCTCTGACATTCGTTCATTCATTTAGTCCTTCATTCATTCACTCAAGATATATGGAATGTCCAACTGTGTGTTTAGAATTAGCCTTTGTTCTTGACAGATAGCAGTGGATAAGATGGACAAGGCCCCTGCTCTCAAGGAATTTTTTTGGGGAAAAGATAATAAACAAGACACTGTCCAAAAATAGTTTAAGTACTATGAAAAATAAAATAAGGTAAAGGGATGGAAAGTGATGAGAACATATGCTGTTTTATAAATGGTGGTCATGGAAATGGAATTTGAGCATAGATCAAAGTGTCCCAGACAGAGGAAAGAGCAAATATAAATGTCCTGAGGTAGGACCAAATTAGCATGTTACAGGTGAGAGTTAAGTGCAGAGGTTTGGACAAGGAAGTGTTTGTGTAAAGCCTTATAGATTGTGATGTGGGGTTGTGTAGGAGTGGGGTAGAGAGAGAGGATGAGTGGAAGCAGGAAAATCACTCAGAATATTTCACATCCCAGGTGAGAGATGATGGTGTTGAATTGGTTGATAGCAGAGTTGATGAAAAGGGGACTTATTGAGGATATACTTTGGATGTTATGTTAGTAGTATTTAACTGATGGATTACCAAAAAACTTCCCAGATTTTGGGTGAACTAATCAATGACTGTAGCATACTGACAAGTAACAATGTTTGATTATTTCAATAACATGAAGGGAATGAAAATCATATTACATTCTTTTGGACAACAAAAAGCTAAGAATATTAATAATGATTAGTTGAAAAACAGGTGCACTAATTACTACCTAATAAGTAAAACTCATATTTCTTGCTTAAAATTCAGGGGGTTTATTACAGTACACTAGTGATTTTGAAAAGGCTTTCTCTACTATTCCTTCTTTCTTTTTGGCTTTCTAAAATTTACACTTATAGATTTTTTTTTAACATCTTTATTGGAGTATAATTGCTTTACAATGGTGGATTAGTTTCTGCTTTATAACAAAGTGAATCAGTTATACATATACATATATCCCCATATCTCTTCCTTCTTGCATCTCCCTCCCTCCCACACTCCCTATCCCACCCCTCTAGGTGGTCACAAAGCACCGAGCTGATCTCCTTGTGCTATGCGGCTGCTTCCCACTAGCTATCTATTTTACATTTGGTAGTGTATATATGTCCATGCCACTCTCTCTCTTTGTCCCAGCTTCCCCTTCCCCCTCCCCATATCCTCAAGTCCTTATCTGGTAGATCTGCGTCTTTATTTCCACCTTGCCCCTAGGTTCTTCATGACCTTTTTTTTTTAGATTCCATATATATGTGTTAGCATGCAGTATTTGTTTTTCTCTTTCTGACTTACTTCACTCTGTATGACAGACTATAGGTCCATCCACCTCACTACAAATAACTCAATTTCGTTTCTTTTTATGGCTGAATAATACTCCATTGTATATATGTGCCATACCTTCTTTATCCATTCATCTGTTGATGGGCACTTAAGTTGCTTCCATGGCCTGGCTATGGTAAATAGAGCTGCAATGGACATTAGGGTGCATGTGTCTTTTTGAATTATGGTTTTCTCAGGGTATATGCCCAGTAGTAGGATTGCTGGGTCGTATGGTAGTTCTATTTTTAGTGTTTTACGGAACCTCCATAATGTTCTCCATAGTGGCTGTATCAATTTACATTCCCACCAACAGTTCAAGAGGGTACCCTTTTCTCCACACCCTCTCCAGCATTTATTGTTTGTAGATTTTTTGATGACGGCCATTCTGACCGGTGTGAGATGGTATCTCATTGTAGTTTTGATTTGAGTTTCTCTAATGATTAATGATGTTGAGCATTCTTTCATGTGTTTTTTGGCAATCTGTATATCTTCTTTGGAGAAATGTCTATTTAGATCTTCTGCCCATTTTTGGATTGGGTTGTTTGCTTTTCTGATATTGCCTCTTAATTCAATTAACAAATATTTATTAATTGCTTACTATAAGCCAGGTCTTAGGGAAATAACACAAAAGAGTGCATGGACATAGTCACAAAACTTACTGTCAAAGTACTGAAAAGTTTGCTCCATGTTCTTCTGTAGTTTAGTGCTGTAGAGAAGTCCAAGGCAGGTGTAATTATTTTCCTCCTGTGGATAGACCCTTCTATTTATTGTTGTTTGTCCCACATTATACCTGTATGATGTTTTTGTGGTTGGTGTTATGTTCATTTTTGATATCCAAGTACATTACCAGGTTTCATTAAGACTGTTTTCTTTCCATTAATACTTCATGAGCCCCCTTGTAAGCTGCAGATTCCAGTCTTCAACTCAGAATGTTTCTCCAATTTTGCCTTTGATTATTTGTTTTGCACATTTGAATTAGTTTCTTTTTAAAGAACAGCAATTACCCATGGGATGGTTTTCTCCTGTTTTTATTTGTCATCACATTGAAGTATTCACACCTTTGTCTTTTTCCTTTGCCTTCTCTCTGCAGTGTTGATTTACCTCTTTACTGTTTCTGAAACGACCTTATTTTTCTCATAATGTATTTTCATTTCTTTAAACTCTGCCTATCACCCAGATCTCTCTTTCCCTCTATCTCAGTATCTCTTGTGTCATAAATGCTACTTTTTCAATATGTATTTAGAACTTTTCAAAATTTCTGTTTTCTAGATAAATGATTTTCAAAGCAGTGATTCCCCCCACCCAACACCAGTTCAGTTCTCCTTTTTATTGTATGTTGCAGAATATTTTCCTAAAGTTCTAGCTGTTTTAACAATGTTTTCTCATCCTTGAGCGATCTCTACTCAGGCTGGCATTTTGCCCATCAACAAACACTTCAGATTCTTCTTCTTGTCTTTTTCTCTCTTTCGTTTTTTAAAAAATAATCCTTTTATATATTAAGCAAGGAAACTAAGTGGTGTGCAGCATTCTGGTCTTCCACAATGATTTTTAGACTGTGAATTTGCTGAGCTAAGGAGGAAATTCCTGGTTCTATCACCTGGTCATCTTATCTTTCCAGATACAATGAAAAGAGGAAAGTTTCAAAAATAGCATAGAAAAGCAAAAGTGCATCATTTCTGTGGCTCTGCCAAGAAACATAAAAACAAAAAGCCTGTATAAGATGTTATAAAAATGAATTGCCTATTTCCAAACTTACTCTGTTGCACATGGAATACCATTTTTTTTTGGAATACCATTTTTATCCATTTTGCATGTAACTTATTGAAACTCCAATCCCAAAATTAGTGCAAAAAATATTAATTAAGGCATAAGATTAAAGAATATAAAAGCTCTTGTTCTTTCAGAAATTGACTCTAGATAAATAGTAGTGTTGGCTCTTCGACAATGGTCTCAACAATATTTTTTTAGATCTGTCTCCTCAGGCAAAGGAGACAAGAACAAAAATAAAGAAATGAGATCTGATCACACTTAAAAGCTTTTGCACAGTGAAGGAAACGGTCAACAAAATTAAAAGGTTACCTACGGAATAGGAAAAAATATTTGCAAATGATATGTCTGATAAGGGGTTAATATCTAAGATATATAAATAACTCATACCACTCATATAAAAAAAAAAGCATAGCCCAATTAAAAAATGAGCAAAGGATCTGAAAAGACATTTTTCCAAAGACATACAGATGGCCATCAGACACATGAAAAGATGCTCAACATCACTAATCATCAGGCAAATACAAATCAAAACCATGATAAGACACCACTTCATACCTATCAGAATGGCTATCATCAAAAAGATAACAAATAAGAAGTGTTGGCAAGGATGTGAAGAAATGGGAAACTTGTACACTGTTGGTGGGAAGTAAATTGGTATAGCTACTATGGAAAACAGTATGGAGGGTCCTCAAAAAATTAAAAATAAAATTACCATATGATCTAGCAATTCTACTCCTGCGTATATATTCAAAGAAAATGAAAACACTAATTTGAAAAGATATATGCACCTCAGTGTTCATAGTGCCATTATTTACAATAGCTAATATATGGAAGAAATCTAAGCGTCTATCAACAAATGAATAAATAAAGAAGACGTGTGTGTGTGTGCGTGTGTGTGTGTGTGTGTATGTGATGGAATATTACTCAGCCATAAAAAAGAATTAAAAATTGCCACTTGCAACAACCTGGATGGACCTGGAGGATATTATGCTTAGTGAAATAAGGCCAACAGAGAAAGACAAATACCGTACGTTAACACTTATATGTGGAAACTAAAAGATAAGACAAATGAATGAATATTAAAAAAAAAAAAACAGATTCACAGATACAGTGAACAAACTAGTGGTTACCAGTAGTAAGAGGAATGGGGGAAGGGCAAGATAGGTGAAGGGGATTAAGAGGTATAAACTACTAGGTATAAAATAAAAAAGACACAAGGATGTAATATACAGCACAGGGAATATAACCAATATTTTATAGTAACTTTATGTGGAGTATAATCTGTAAAAGTATCAAATTACTATGTTGTAACCTGGTACCTACTTGTATTGTAAGTCAACTATACTTCAGTTAAAGAACAACCAAACCAATACATTGTACACCTTAAACTTAAACAATGTTATATATCAATTATGTCTTAATAAGAACAACCCACCCCCCCAAAAATAGTAGTGTTGGTTTCCTTACTCTGACCGACAAGGAACCTGTACTTTTTTGGTAGGATAATTATACCTTGCCACCAACCAAATATGACCATTCCATATTTGAAGAGTTTGTATTAGAAGTCTTTTTACTTTTAGCCATTGTCATAGGTACAGGGTAGCATCTTATTGTGTTTTGTTTGTTTTGTTTTGTTTTCTGTTCTTTAAATTAAAATTTTATATATATATATATATTAAAAGTGTACAACATGATGATTAGATAGACAGGTAAATAGTCAAATGATTACTACAGTCAAGCTAACTAATGTATCTTCTCACAGAGTCACCATTTTCTTTTCTTTGTGGTAAAAGCATCTGAAATCTACTCTCTTAGCAAATTTCCAGTATTCAAAACAGTATTATTAACAATAGTCATCATGAGTTTTTAAACAGCATTTCCCTGAGGACTACGTGATCTGTACATGTTGTACATCGTTGATCTTACCATACATTTTTTGGGTTATTTACATATTTTCTTTCATGAAATGTCTGTTCAAAAGTTTGTCCATTTTTTGAAGGTTGTTTGGTCTTACTGAAGTTAAGTTTATGTGTGTATACACACACACACGCACACACACACACACACACTCTGGATAAAAGTTCTTTGTTAAATATATGTATTGGAAATGTTATCTCTCAGTCTGTAGCATTCTTTATTTTTCTTAAAATGTCTTTTGAAGAGTAAAAATTTTAATTTTATTAAAGTCCAACTTATAAACTTTTTTTTATTATGGTTCATGTTTTATGTATCATATCTAGGAAATTTTTGCTTACCTCAAGTTCACAAAGACTTTCTCCTATGTTTTCTTCTAGAAATTTTATAGTTTTAATTTTTACACTGTATTTATGATCCCTTTTGAATTAATTTAATTTTTATGTAGAGTATAAGGTAATGGTCAATTTGAATTGTTTTTCATACCAATATCTAGTTGTTCCGGGACCATTTGTTAAAGTGCCTTTCTGTCCCGTTTCAATTGCCTTGTCACTGTCATTGAAAATCACTTGACTGTATACGTATGGGCTCATTTCTGGGCTCATCTCTCTTTTGTTCAATTGATTTTTATATCTATCCCTTGGCTAATGCCACACTATCTTCACAGAACTTTTTTAAAAGTGTAAATGATCAATTTTTTTCTTGGAAAAAGAGCTTTGTATCTACTCAGTTGTTTGCATTTTCATGTAAAATTTAGAATCAGCTTGTCAATTTCTATATAAAGTCTTATTAAAATTATGATTGAAATTGTGATGAATCTATAGGTCAATTATTTTACAATAATGAATTGTCAAATGATGAACACTGTATATGTCTCCACTGTTAAGGTCTCCTTTGACTTCTTTTTTTTTAAAATATCTTTATTGGAGTATAATTGCTTTACAATGGTGTGTTAGTTTCTGCTTTATAACAAAGTGAATCAGCTATACATATACATATATCCCCATATCTCCTCCCTCTTGCGTCTCCCTCCCACCCTCCCTATCCCACCCCTCCAGGTGGTCACAAAGCACTGAGCTGATCTCCCTGTGCTATGTGGCTGCTTCCCACTAACTGTCCTTTGATTTCTATAAGGGCTATTTTATAGTTTTTTATGTATATGTCTTACATTTCTCCTGTTAAATTTATTCATAAGTTTTCAAACATGCATTTTATAATTCTAAGATAAACAGAATAAAAAAAAATCCAGGTTTTTGCTACTGGTAAGCAAAAACAAACCTGATTCTTGTATAGTAACCTTGCATTCTGTGATCTTGCTAAACTGACTTATTAATTTTAGTAGGTATCTTTTATTTTTATCTTAGTATTTTTATGACTATATTCATGTCATTTTCAAATGAAGATGGTTTTACATCTTCGAATCTTCATTCTTTTCATTTATGTTTCCTGTCTACTGCATTATCTAGCACTTTCTGTACAATGTTTAATAGAAGTGGTAAGGTTAGTCTTTTTTTTTTTTCCTGATCTTAGGGAAAAATGCCCCACTTTCTAATACCGTCATATTGAGGGATAGGGTTTCAACAGATGAATTTTGGAATGTCACAGACATTCAGGCCATAACAGAAAGGGAATGGATAAATGAGAGAATGAGGAAGTAAGCCAGGGAAGAGGTGGAAGAGATACCAATAAGAATATTGAAGGAAAAAAGATATTTTTCTTCCCCAGTCTGTTAGCAATGCAACTCCTTGTCCCCTAGCTAATGGATTAGGCCTATGTTTAATTTCATTTCTCTATCAAAGCCTTTTAAAATTACTTATACCTTGTCTCTTTCAGAATATAAACAAATTCCACTGTTGGTCGTAAAACAGCAATGAGGTTATATCAGTGAATACAGTTGTCAACCAAAAGCTGTCATATCAATGCAAAGTATTGCTATTGTCATTATTACTACTGAAAGAAAACCCAGTGAAAGGATATAAACTGAGGGATGTTAACTAAACTTATCGTGGTGATCATTTCACCACTATATATATAGTATGTGTGTAAACACCAAATTATTATGTTGTATAGTCGTCCCTCGGTATCCATTGCAGATTGGTTCCAGGACTTCCCACAGATACCAAAATCCATGGATACTCAAGTCCCAGTCAGTCCTCTGTATCTGTGGACCTGCACCCACGGATTCCATTAACTTCGTATCACTCACTACATGTGTTCATTGAAAAACATACGTGTATAAGTGGACCTGCACAGTTCAGGCTGGTGTTGTTCAAGGGTTAATTGTACACCTTAAAGATAATGTTATTATTTATAGTATTTGTAATAATATTTGTAATTATATCTCAGTAAAACTGGGAAAAAATACATGCTTGCCCATGTGAAAAAATAAGCCAAAACAACTTCAAATCAATTTGCTATTTTCAGAGTCAAAAAGGACGAAGGTCAAGGAGTTCTAACAACCTATGAAAAGACTCTGTTTACATTATTACCTGATTTCCAGTTTTTGCCCACTAGAGCCAAAGGCATTCTTTCTCAGAAAGGAGTTTAAAGTGGACCCTAGATATCTGAGAAAATGTAGGCTTTGTGAATGTGACAGCAACTTTTATATCCCAGCTGTGTTCTACAGCCCACTCATGAGTAGCTGAGTTTTCTGCACTAACTTTCCCTTTCAGAAACTACGAACTCTATCATCACTCATCTTAGGTAAATAGATTTCTAGTATATTTATCAATGAGAGTTGCTGAAGCTAGGAAGCTATACCAGAGGAAAAAATCCATCTATCAGTCCAGATGTTATGAAAAGGGTCTTAATCAAAATAACAGCATTCATGAACAGCTGGTCTCATAAGCTTTATTTATCATTTCCTAGACCTCAGAAAAAGCTTTGTGAGTTGTAGGTGGCCTGGTATTTCTCACAGTGTTCCAGATGTTTTTCCTGAAGTCAAAGACAGCCACAGGAAATTTGTTTAGCATTATAATTTTTAATCAGGAACAGGGACACAATACTTTTGTCTTTCATTTCCTCTCAGAATCTTCTCAGGTATTACCATGTCATTCATTTTTAAAGTTGATTGAAATAATATCTCACTTTCACATCCCACTGTTATTAACTACAGGAAATCAAATATACATTTTTTTTGTTTTTATTTTCTCCAGACCTAGCATAGCTCCTGTCATATTCTATGTCTTCAATAAATGTGTGAATTAAATAAATACGTGAATGAATGATCAAATTAATTAGAATTTTACTTTTTCTCTTATGAGCATGTTAAGATTACAAGAAGATACCCCCTCCATACACAACCCCCACATACATGGTTTTGTGAGAAGATAAGAAAAAGTAAATTATTTCAAGAGAAATGTTTTATATTTTTTTACATATCGAGGCCAGATCAGGTGGCCTCATGGATTCTTCATAAACTAGTGATCAATAGAAGTTATAGCAGAATTGTCTATGCTGCAATTCCATGAAATAATGATCAGCTCTGGAATTTATACGTGTTTCCGTGGTTTTCTAGTTAAATGTGTTGGTACAGTGCCTGAGGCCCACCGAGACCTCCTGCAGTTTGAGGAATATGCTTTCTTTATGGTACAGGACTGTTTATTCATAACTGTCAAACCACCAGCAAGTTATCAATCCACATTCAAGGCAGACACCAAGCTGTATTTTTGTTAATGTGAACTCTTGAGAGAAACAGAAACTAGACTGTGTTTTTATATAATTTTTAACTCATAAGAGAAAACACACGGATTTTTTCAAAAACAATAAAATGCTTTCTCCTCAAGAGGTTTCTTTTCCTGGTATTGTTCAAGCAAGGACTGTTTTGGAAATGCTGACAGGATCTTAGCAAAGGCATCCAGAGGGAAACATATGTTTATTTATCTAAGAAACCACAAGAACATTGCAAAAGGCCAGAATTGGCCCTGTAAAATGTGTTGCTAGCATTATGGTATGACTGCTTAGTTTTGATAAAGTCAAGCCATTTCTGTGCTGATAAAGGAGGGCAATCTATACTCTGACATCTCCCAAACTTATGTCTACAGCCCAACCGTCTCCCTGAGCTCCAGACTCCTGGATTGAGAGCCTCTTGTATACCTCTTCATAGAAACTGAATAGGCATCTTATTTTATTTATTTATTTATTTATTTTGCGGTACGCGGGCCTCTCACCGCTGTGGCCTTTCCCATTGCGGAGCACAGGCTCCGGACGCGCAGGCTCAGCGGCCATGGCTCACGGGCCCAGCCGCTCCGCGGCGTGTGGGAACCTCCTGGACCGGGACACGAACCCATGTCCCCTGCATCGGCAGGCGGACTCTCAACTACTGCGCCACCAGGGAAGCCCTGAATAGGCATCTTAAAAGGAACAAATCCAAAACCAGACTTTTGATTTCAGCGCTCTCCACCACAGCCTCCTCAGCGCTTCCCAACTCAGTCAAGGGTGACTTCATCCTCCCAGTGGCTCAGACTAAAATTCGTGGAGTCGTCTCTGTCCCTCTTCTTTCTCTCTCACACCCCATTTGATCTCTCAGCCATCCTTGCCCTCTGTATTTTCAAAACACTTCCATACTATGACCCATTCTCACCGTCTTCTCTGTTACTAACCAGGTCAAAAAAACCCATCATCTATTGTTTATTACAATCGCATCCTAAATACCCCTCCTGGGTCCATTTCTGTTTCTGGGTCTATGCAACCTGAGGTACCCTTTCATAGACAGTTGAATCAAGTCATTCCTCTGCTGAAAACCCTTCAATAGCTTCCTGTCTTGCTCAGGGGAAAAGATAGTCTTTAAAATTGCCTAAAAAAGTCCTACAGGATTTAGGTTCCCATTACCTCTCTGACCTCATGCCATATCTTCCCTCTCCTTTATTCATTTTACCTGTTCACATTTGATCTCTTTCTTACGAGAACCTGCCATGCATCTTCCTAACATTGGGCTCCTTTTTTGGCTTGCTTCCTTCCATCCTTCGTATCTCTGCTCAAATGTCACTTTATCTGAAGGTCTTTTTCTGACCATCCTATATAAAATAGCAAGTCCCATCCTCTCATTTTCCTCATTCCCTTATCCTTTTCTTTCCTCTGTTTTATTTGTCGTGCCCCAGAAGGTCTCCTCCCACTGTGATGTCTGCTGCATGAGGGTGAGACACTTCATTGCTCTATCTCCGCCACCAGGGCAATGTCCAACACACAGTAGGTCTTTAATAAATATGTGTTGAATGAACAAAGTGATATGTGCTAGTAGATATGTCAGGCCTAGATAGGAGGGTTAGATTATTTTGATGTTTGAGTAGATTTAAAAATTGATTTGTGTTCCTACGTTTGTCTGTGAAGGCCTGGGAGCATGAACTTAGCTCTCATAGTCCTTACTGGAATAAGGAGCCTGGAGGGCAAGTCTCCTAACCATCGATGGCTAATCAATGTTTGGGAGTCATGTACTCAGGGGGGCATTTCATCTAGTCCTTCTCTGGTTATTGTGCACTGGGGGGAAATATGGACTTTCTCTTACTTCAAATTTAACTCCATTTGAAGGTTGTTTTACATTCCTGGATGTTTATATTTGATTTTAATAAGTTTAGTGTTTCCCCTCTCTTGATTTTCCTTTGTTTTCCACTGTTACGGTTTGTAGTGTGAAATTGACAGTCTGTCACAGACCTGTGACTTGAAGTAACTGTGACAGATGGTGCACTAGAATATATAAACAGATCTCTTAAAAGAAATTACTTAGCAATAAGTGTGGGAATTAAAAAATGAGCAGCAAAATCAGAAATGAAATAACTCAGCCACCTGTAACACTTGTTCTGCAGGAGATGAGAGTCTGAAGGGCAATGAAGTCTTGTAACGAGTTAACAGTGTGGGCTTCCCTGGTGGTGCCGTGGTTGAGAATCCGCCTGCGGATGCAGGGGACACGGGTTCGTGCCCTGGTCCAGGAAGATCCCACATGCCACGGAGCGGCTGGGCCCATGAGCCATGGCCACTGAGCCTGCGCGTCTGGAGCCTGTGCTCCGCAACGGGAGAGGCCACAACAGTGAGAGGCCCGCGTACCGCAAAAAAATAAAAAATAAATTAAAAAAAAAAAGAGTTAACAGTGTGCATTGAGGGGCAGTCTTAGAACAGGCCTCGCTGGAACTCTGGATGAATGAAAAAGTGTTCTGTATAGGTTTTTAGTTTTTAGTTTACTTACGGGATCAGGCATCTCTTTGTTTGCCTGGAAGATAAGGGAATGAGATCCTGCATTTGCAGCTGCAATAAACCGTGGAATGAGGAATTGTATTATGGAAAAGGAGGAAGGAAAAAAGAAAAGGAAGGTATGGGGATGATTCAGTAAAATGAGTGAACCAGGAATAAAAGCGTACACCCAGGTTACGCCTGATTTATGTGATGAGAATGACATGGTAACTTTCATTGCCAGATCAAGGTCATTGAAGAGGAATGCATGAAAAGAACATACATACTGTGTTCTGGAAAATTTGGGTCACTTGAATATGGTAAGATGATAGCTCTTAAGACCAAAATGTGTACAGCCTAGGCTAGCTTGAATGTATGAAGGGGGCTTACCCAGCCACAAAGGGTCAGGGCCAAATTCATACTTTCCAACCTGTTATGTAAACCACACACAGTCAAACAAAAGTGTTAATAAAAAGGAAAACAAAAAATAAATAAGATTCTAATAAAGATAGAAAGAAGTGAGTGTTAATGGTTGAATTATGTCCCCTCAAAAGATAGGTTCAAGATCTAACCCCTAGTACCTGTGAGTGTGACCTTGGCAGATGTAATCAAGTTTAGACGAGGTCATACTGAATTGGAGTAGGGCTTAATCCAATATAACTGCTGTCCTTATAAAAGAGGAGAAAAGATAGACACACAAGAGAAGGAGGCCATCTGGAGACGGAGGCAGAGATTAGAGTTATGCTGCCTCAAACCAAAAACATCTGGAGCTACCGGGGACCTAGAAGCAGCATGGAGGTGTCTCCCTTGGAGCCTTCGGAGGGAGCATGGCCCTGCCAACACCTTGATCTTGGACTTCTAGCCTCCAGAACTGTGAGAGAATAAGTTTCTGTTATTTTAAGCCAGCCAGTTTGTGGTACTTTGTTACAGCAGCACTAGGACACTAATACAGTGTGTGGCAAGGGGGCAGGGGGGGTTGTTCACAGGAGCCAAGCAGTGGGAGACAAGAGACAGACATGGTCCAATAGGAAATGAGAGGACCCTATTGCTTTGTCCCTCAAAGTACAGACCGAGGAACAGCAACATTCCTGGGAGCTTTTTTGAAATGAACAATCTCAGACCCCACCCTAGACTTGAGACATAATTTCCCTTGAGATGATTGCAGCCCAAACTATGCAGCCTGGGGAAAAACAGCAACAGCAATCAACATATTTAAACCCATTTCATGTATTAGGCTCTGATCTGAGAGTTATACTCTAAGTTAACCCACTTAATTCACACACCAATCTACCAGGTATGCACTATTATTATTCCCATTTCACAGACAGGGAAATGAGTCACAGAAAGGTAAAGTAACTCTCCTAAGTATGTGAATAACAAATGTTGAAGTCAAGGAAATGAGCCGCATTTATCTTTATTTCAAAAGAAAATATACAAGAAAAAGTTGTGCTGATACCTAAGAGTGGGATGCTGAAGGGTTAGTCCTCTCTCTCCTATGGACCTGAACAAAATTAGAAACAGTTTTACTGCTGGAAAAGGTGTGCTGGAATATCTACCTTGCAGAGGAAACTCCAAAATCTTCCCCATCATTCTATCTCTATCCATTCCTCACCCAGCTGTAGATTAAGCAGCAGGGTAGCTGCACTTTTTTCCCCTACAAGAGGAAGCTACAGCATGAAGGAGGCAAGACTAGAGAGGAGAGTGCAGCATTCAAGGTCCAGCTCTGAAAAAATTGTCTAGAGATGACGTAGACCTTGAACACCAAATGCCTTCCCATAGAGATTACCATTTCACTGTAGTCATGAGAGTGGGATCTCTTGAGAGGTGTGAGAGAGAAGAAGAAAGACGTTTCCTCCTTCCTATTGAACATTCTGGGAAATTATTTTGTGGGCCAGCAAGACTGTGGAAAGAGAAAAAAAGGCCACTTCTTCTAATGTTATCCTCAGCTCCGTGTATATCAAATGTACATATAAACCACTGCTTCTGCTTCAGAAGAAAGTAAAGGAGCAAACCCTCCTTTATGCCAGTGGATCAGAGATGACGTGCTATGTACACTTCTTTTTTCTTTCTTTTTTTTTTTTTTTGCAATACGTGGGCCTCTCACTGCTGTGGCCTCTCCCGTTGTGGAGCACAGGCTCCGGATGCGCAGGCTCAGCGGCCGTGGCTCACGGGCCCAGCCGCTCCTTAGCATGTGGGATCTTCCCGGACTGGGGCACGAACCCGTGTCCCCTGCATCGGCAGGCGGACCCCCAACCACTGCGCCACCAGGGAAGCCCTTATGTACACTTTTGAGTGGTCGAACTTAGTCCCCACCAAATCTCCCTGTTGAACCTTCACACATTCATCAAAATCCACTTCAACACTTATCTGCTCAGTGAAGTCTTCCATGTTCCTCTGTGCTTATTCTCCTACGCTTGGAAGATCCTCTGAACTACTGCTGTAACTTGCATATACTCCTATGATAAAATTTATCCCTCTGTATTTCTATTGTTGGGTTAAATGATTGTGTCCTTTGTTAAACTCTGATCACCTTAAAGTCAAAGATGGCATCTTATTCATTCTTATATCCCCAGTGCCTGGCACAGACCTAGTAAATACTTTTCCATGAATAAAAATCCACTCTGTACCATGAAAATCATATTTAAAGTCATTGGGAGTATTTAGAATATGATACCCACCAGTTACATATGGCTATTAACTTAAAATTCATTAAAATGAAATAAAATTTAAAAGTTCTTCAATTCTATCACATTTCTAGTACTCCATAGCCATATTTGGCTAGTGGATACAGTACTGAACAGTATTGCTATAGAACATTTTCAAAGTTGAACAGTTTTTGTACAATATTTTCAATTTGTATGAGCAAAGTTATCTTTTTTGAAATGTGAAAACACTAATTTGGACTGGTGGGATGCCCGTTATTTTATAGCCCTGCACACTATTGCAAAGAAGATGGAAGATGCTATGGATGTTCAGTGATCCTTCATTGTTGGGCACATTCTTGTCTAAAGCAGCAGAAAGCAACACACTGAAGTGACGGAAAGTTTGCCTTTCTTACTTACAGGCTGTGTATCCATGGGAAAATTACTTGACCTCTCTGTGGCTCCATCTGCTCATCTGTAAAAGGGATATTAAATAACCATACAGAGCCCACAGGGCTGTTGTAAACATTAAATAAGATACTTTATATACAGTTAAGACATAGTATTCAATAAATAATAGTGATTATCCTTATGGTACCTGCACCTCAACACTCTAACCTATTAACACAATGTGGAGGAACTGCTGAGAACCATGGATAGATTCCCTTCATAATTTTTAAGACTGTCACCTTTGGTCTTGACATGCTATGAATTGCATAAACTGTTGCACAAGCAAGGGCTGACCCTAACTGGATCAGGGCTATGATTCTGACTGCATTTCCTATATCTCAATTTCATCATCTGTGAAATGGAAATAGGACATTCTTATGGAATTTTTGTGATAAGTAGACATGGTCCAAAAAGAGCCAAACACAGAAGCTGGTAATTTGTTGTATGCATTGAATAAACTCTAGAAATAAATATCTGTTGTTGCTACTGTTGCTGTTGTTGTTTTTATCTTTCTACCAGGAGTTATCTCATGTCTGCAATATATTCAGTGCTAGTTTATTGAATGAATGAACAAATGAATGAATAGAGTATGCTAAAGCAATAAATAGCATTTTCCATTTATTGGCTGATAATAGAATATGAATAAATATCACTAACATGATCACTTGATAATTAAATAGCTCGTACAGAGCTTTGTACATTCCAGGCAGTAACTGGTATGAGGAGAATATGACTTTAACGGCAACAGTTTAGAGCCCTGTGCTCTGACTCTCATGATTCTTGTTTTCTAAATTTATTTTTTAATTAACTTATTTTATTTTTGGCTGTATTGTGTCTTCGTTGCGGTGCGCGCGGTTCTCACTGCGGTGGCTTCTCTTGTTGTGGAGCTCGGGTTCTAGGCACGCACATGGGCTCAGTAGTTGTGGCGCACGGGCTTAGGTGCTCCGCGGCACGTGGGATCTTCCCGGACCAGGGCTTGAACCCGTGTCCCTTGCATTGGCAGGTGGATTCTTAACCACTGCACTACCAGGGAAGCCCTCTCATGATTCTTATAATTATCCAAATATTTTCTTGGTTTTCTGCCAAATTTATGTACAAAACATAATTGACTGCCCGTTAATATTGACAGTGTGCATCTTCTGTTTACTCTTTGATTTTTAATACTAACCATATTTCTTTCAATAAGTGAACTCTGTTTTAGTCAGAGCCATTATAAAAACAGTCTGCTGTATCATAATGGAAAACCAGATTTAGCTAATCATTTGACAAAGTTTCATCAAATATTTTTGTATTTATTAGCACCTCTGATCAATGCAGAAAAGTGTAAAATAATTGGGGTCATAAAAAGTGCCTGGGATGACAAATGATGTAAATGTAATGCTTAGCTGAGGCTGGTGGAATTTGTTCAATCATCCTACGGATACTGTTATAGTGTTTGGGCTAGTTATTCTTTGAGTGTCCTGATCAGATCCATTCCCCTCCCTTCTCTGCTCTGCCCCAGGAAGAGGCTTAATCTTCCTGGTTTTCTTGATGGTTATCTTCCCTTTAGGTTTGATCAGTGAAAGGATGTGAAGTAGAAGGAAAGAAAGGTTGATACCCTGCTTCAGTACTTCACCTCTGGTGGATGTTGCAATCCTTCCAGGGACATGGCTGCCTGGGCATGGAAACCTTCCATGGCTGTCCTCTCACTTAGCTCCAAAAACTCCATTTCTTCTGCTGTCCATTTAGCCACATGGGTGAGAATGCCTTTCCTCCATTGCCCATTCCTAGGTGCCTCACCATCCCTAATTTCATGCCATAAACTCTGCACACACTCTAAAATAGTCCCTTCATTAAATTATCCTCATTTAAATTCTCTGGGGTAAATTCTGTTTTCTACCAGACTCTGACTTGTACAAAAGTTAAAAGAGAAAGCTCTATTGCCAGGTATTTACCAGGTATTTAACTATAAGAAAGTTATTTAACTTCTCCTAACTTCAGTTTACTTTTCTACAAAATGGGAATAACAATAGTATTTACTCATTTACTCTATAGGGTTGTGAAATTTGTATGTAATGATGAGAGAGAATCTCATGACTTTTCCTGAAATTTTGTGTTAATATGCTTTTGTGTGTGGGTAAATGATGGAGGAGATTCGTATTTTGCAACCATACGGGAAGCCAGCCTGAAAATGTAATGAAGGAAGGCAAAGCTGAAAGAATTGCAGAGAAACTCCACTAGAGGCTCATCTAATAGCAGGACTGTTTTGTATTTCCCTTTATCGTTACCAGTTTGGATCCGGGTCTCAGTATTTACAATCAGGAAACACCCAAGGTAATAAAAGAAATAAACTGTTTTCTCATGTTTACTTATTAGATGATGATAGCATAAATGTATTTTTTGATAAATATTTACTCTTGGTAAATCAGCCCATTCCCCAGGCTTATTGAATGGTCTTCTTTGATAGTTATTTCTAAATCCTGCAAAAAAAAATTTTTTAATTGAAGGTTTACCTAAATGCAGGAAATATTTCTAATACATCTAGTAAGTACAGAAATGCTCAGGCAGATTACACACATAATAGTTTTAAAATTGATTTAGTATTTACTAACTAAAAATATTGGTTTTTTAGACCAATAAGAGAAAGTCAGTTTTGTGCCTTATCAGCGTAATACTGAATATAGATAAAGTAAGTTATAATGCACAAATGTCAAAGGACAGAGGTAGAATACATACCTAAGAACTTGAAAAGGTGTGCTGTTTTTATTAAGAAAGCAATGTTTACTCTCTTCAGAAAATTGACATTAGGGAAGATTTACAATTACGCTTTTATACAATAGTAATTTAAAATGTACTTGTGAATTTATTTTTTTTCAAAATAATGACATTAGCAAAAATTTTACATAGCCTGTATTGAATTTACACACTCAAATGAGGCTTAATCAGTAATAATGGGGATGAATACATTATTGCTAGACTATGTCAAAGGCGCTAACCCCCCCTATGAGTTACAGAAGATTGATACCATTTTTATTGATTTCTTCGGGAAATTAAAAGCTCTACTAAATTGTTTACTCCAAATTTTACATTTAGTGAAATAAGAATATCTGCAATAGCTCAGTTAACATCAATAATAAACTTCAAAACAGGATTCTGAAAATGGCAGGCAAAATATTTTTTTTTTTATTGTAGGCAATTATTTAAACTGCATATTTGGCTTTACGCATAATAAGTCATGTGGGGAAAACATCCACATTGCAGTTAGGTTTCCAGTATCTAGCTTTCATTTTTTTTTTTTTTTTTTTTTTTTTTTTTTTTAGCAGTGACGTTAACGGGATTTTGCCAGGTTATAAAAACGAGGGTTTTCTTCGGAACTACTTGTAGTTTCCGAGCTGAATGGCAGAGCGCACGTAGACACATCGGAAGGTGGATGGCTGGATCTCCCAGTACTGGACTGGGTTGCTGAAAAGGCTCACCCCGGAATAAGAAGCCTTTTTGGTGTTGTATCCAGGTGGGCAGAAGTCGTTAGGGCCGATTGCAGAGATGTTGTTGTTATGAAGGTAGACAACCTACAACCCAAAATAATGGCACATGGTTATTTTCCTCTAAATATATTGAGACCATACACGTATATACTCTTTTTTAGTACACTCATCCTTCAGTTTAAATACCTTAATACTTCTCAAACCAAACTTTTGATTTCTCTCTCTTTTTTTTTTTTTTTGCGGTACGCGGGCCTCTCACTGTTGTGGCCTCTCCCGTTGCGGAGCACAGGCTCCGGACGCGCAGGCTCAGCGGCCACGGCTCACGGGCCCAGCCACTCTGCGGCATGTGGGATCTTCCCGGACCGGGGCACGAACCCATGTTCCCTGCGTTGGCAGGCGGACTCTCAACCACTGCGCCACCAGGGAAGCCCTCTCTCTCTCTTTTTAATCTTGCTTTTCCCTCCCTTAGTCTTCCTCATCTCAGTATATGACATTTCAGTCTTTCCAGATGACTCAGGCTAAAAACATTGACATTATCTTTGACTCTCCCTGTCTCTTATACTCTCTGCCCAACCATCAACAAATCCCGCTAGTGCAACCTTCAAAATGCACATATAATCTAGTTCTGCCCCATATCTACTCCTACAGCCTTATCCAAAGCCACCATTATTTCCTTCTGGATTACTGAAGTTGCCCTGATTGTTCTTCCTGCTTCCTCTTTTGCCTTCTTGAAATCTGTTCTTTCTTTCTCTTTTTCTCCCTTCCTTCCTTCCCTCCTGCCTCCCTCCCTTCCTTCCTTCCACCAATTATTTAAAAATGTAAGCAAGTTATATCATCTTTGCCTCAATACCCCAGCAGCTTCCCATCTTATGCAGAGTAAAATCCAAAGTTCTCACAGTGGCTGACAAATCCTACATGATCTGGCATCCTTCTACTCTGAGCTCATCTCTCCTCACTGTTCAATCCAACCACCCTAACCTACTTGTTTCTCTTCTCTAGAGGATGGTCCCTCCTCAGGTTGACACACACTGTTTCCTCCTTCTGGCATAAACTTCTCCAAGATGTCTCCAAGTCTTACTGACTCATGTAATTCATTTATCCTTACCAAAGAAGTCTTTCTTGACTATCCCATTCTGCCATTTTCTGTTCCAATTATATTTATTTATTTTTATTCAGCGTAATGATCACTATATAACATGTATTTGCTTTTTGTCTGTTTTCCTCCTCTAGAATAAAAGCTCTATGAGGTAGGAAACCTGTTCAGTTTTGTTCGTGACTGTATCTCCAGTGTCTACTAGAACAGAGTAGGTGTTCAACAAATATATGTTGAATGAATAAATGAATGAATTCATGGTTATTTCATAAATTGTGTCTACATGGAATGTTATGTTTTCAGGGCAAAGATAAAATGGTAGACCTTTTAATGAATTATATAAAATAAGGAAGTAATATATAGTGAAGTAAGAGAGGGTATAGAGTATTAGAATCGAAATTAAAAATCACAAACTCTAAGAAAAGCTTGAATGTCACTGCATTTGGAATATATAAACCAAGAAATTTTAACAAAAATGTATTCTATGTTACAAATTCAGCTCAAAGAATATAATGTTATAGTTCATCAGAAATTTTTTCTGAAATATATTTTATGGTTATGTTTAAGATAATGGTAATTTGTTCATAGATTTTCTTAGGGAAATTAATATCAGACTTAAAAAGAATTATAGAAATGAGTTTTTACTCCCATTATTTATATGTGAATTCTGAAGAATAAGAAGTGAATTGATCATAAAACCAAGGCTAAAATATAATGCTAAGGCAATAATTTCTAAAGCAAGCTATAAAACCTATGAGGTACTCCCTTAAAATAATTGATTTGATGGCTTCCCTGGTGGCGTAGTGGTTGAGAGTCCGCCTGCCGATGCAGGGGACACGGGTTCGTGCCCCGGTCCGGGAAGATCCCATATGCTGCGGAGCAGCTGGGCCCGTGAGCCATGGCCACTGAGCCTGTGCGTCCGGAGCCTGTGCTCTGCAACAGGAGAGGCCACAACAGTGAGAGGCCCGCGTACTGCAAAAAATAATAATAATAATAATTGACTTGAAATATTGTTCCACCTACCAGAACACTTGCACTCATATGCTGGTGAAAAGGGTCTTGATTAAGAAAGGGTTTAGAAGGAGAACAATAGATGTATTACAAAAATAGAAACAAGGAATATTAAAATCAAAACAGTATCTGTGAGGTTCGTGTGTGTGTGTGTGATTCTCAAACTTTGAAAATTTCTTCTTGTCATTGACCATTCTCCATTTCTCAGAAGTGATTAACAAGAAAGGAGAGAGGTGTTTGGTGAGAGTTTATGGCTAATAGTGAAAACGAGAGAAGGAAATATCAAGACATAAAGAAAGTATTAGTCTGTGTAAAAAGGAAAGTAAATTTCCAACCTGTTCTATGAGGTCAATATTTTCTTAAAGCCAAACAAAAATCATCACAAAAAAGAAAACTACAATTAAATATCTCCTATATAGACAAAAAAATTAACAAAATATTAGGAAACTGTCTGTATCTCACAACATTATAAAAGGACTATTCACCATGGCCAAGACCAAGCATGATTTATCTCAAGGGTGTAAAACTTATTTAACTGGAAATCAATTAGTTTAATATAGCATATTAAAGGAATAAAGGACAAAATCACATGATCATCTCAATAGAAAAGAGAAAGCATTTGAAAAAACGCTTTCATGATAAAAATTTTCAGTAAACTAGAAATCAAAGGGAATGTTTTTAAGTTGATAAAGACCATCTACAAAAGACCTATAGCTAGCATCATGCTGAATGGCAAAAGGTTGATTGCCCTTTTAAACTAGGGACCAGGCAAAGATGTCTAATTTTATCACTTCTATTCAACATTGTACTGGAGATTCTAGCCAATGCAATGAGGTAAGGAAAAGAAATTAAAGGAATTCAGATAAAAAAGAATACTTAAAATTCTCTTTATTTACAAATTACATGATCCTGAATGTAGAATATCCAAAGGAATTCACAAAAAATTACTGCAACTAAAAACAATTTCAGCACAGCACTAGGGTAGAAGAAAGATACACAAAAATCAACTGAATTTCTATAAACTAACAAAAAACTCAAAAATAAAATTATGGTAAACAATTCATTCACAACAGCATCAAAAATAATACAAAATTTAGGAACAAACTTAATAAAAAATTGTAAAACTTGCACACTAAAAATGCCAAAATATTGCTGTGAGAAAATAAAGACAAAATAGAGAGATATCCCATGTTTGTGCATTGGCAGACTCAATGTTATTACAAGGAAAATTCTCCCCTAATTGATCTACAGATTCAACACAACTCCTATCAAAGCCCTACAATCTATCTGAGAAGAAATGAACAAGCTGGTTCTAAAATCTGAATGGAATGCAAAGAAACAAGAATAGCCAAAATTTTGAAAAATAAGAACAATGTTAGACGGCCTTCATTTCTAATTTCTAAACATAATCAAAACCTACAGTTATCAAAAGGTGTAGTACTAGCAAACAAAATGTGGTATATCCATACGATGAAATGCGATTCATCAATAAAAATGAATGAATTACTGACACACATTATGATATGGGTGACCTAAAATTACTATGCTAAGTGAAAGAAGCCAGCGACAAAAGCCACACATTGTATGATTACATTTATATGAAATGTCTAGAAAAGGCAAATCCATAGAGACAGAAAGTAGATTAATGGTTCCCCGTGGCTGGGGATGAGATTAAGAACAAGTAGAAATATATAAAAGGGATATTTTGGAGGTAATCAAAATGTTCTAAAACTGGATTGTGGTGATGGTTGAATAATTACATGATTTTGCTAAAAATAATTGGACTATATAGATATAGAAAAGAAAGTAGAGTAGGTGAAACCCCTGGGACCCTCTAGAAATGCAGGTAAAATGGGTACATGGATGCCAATTAGAGATGGAAAACCAAGAGTGAGGTCCTTCTGAATGTGGGGCTCTGTGTGAATGTCCATGAGATTTGCTGATATTCAACAAAGATTTCAAAATGGAATGTTTTAGAATTTTTTCTCTGTGACCCACAGTAAGACACACACTATATATTGAGCTTTAGTATATACGGATCTATGCATATGAAACAAAAATTTTATAAAATACTTACAATTACAGTGATATTTTCTATTCTATTCAACTTATTCCATCCCATCCCATGGGATGTTCCAAATGAAACTTTTAAACTGATTTTATGAACTCAGTAATATGTCCAGACTAAAATTTGAAAAACAGTAATCAAGAAGATGAAAATTATTATTCTGAGATCTAAAAACAAAACCCAAACCAACCAAACAAGAAAGCCCACCACCAACAAAAACCTTAATAATGACAACATTAGCTATTTTTATTAGGTCTCCAAGCATCTTGGTTTTACTTGTGGCTCCAAGCTACGCTTACTCACCACTCTACCACCACCACCAAAGACCCACTGAAAATGAATCAGCATGAAATAAAACGTCTTTAATTTCATCTTCATATGTAGAATTGTTACACTTTACTGAAAGCTAGCTAATGTAAATTGTGATATGTAAACTTAATTTGGAGGGTTTGGCACAACTCAATAAAATAAAAGAGATCAGAAATTTATTGACACTGTTGACAGCAGAGTAAAGGATAAACCCATTTTGAACCCCAAACAAAGAAGTTGAGATACTAGATTACCAAAAGGTCAACTTTATAAAACGGTTTTATCTGTAAAAGAGTGTCCGTTTAAGACACAGTTTCTGAATCACCATGATTTCACTAAGTACCTACTGAAATTTCTGAAAGAAACAATTTAAATACAATCTTTAAAAAAACTGAAAAATTAGAAGAAATATACAAATATGTAAAATCTGTCGATGACCACACTATTGATCTTTTAAAAATATATAATTTAAATAATGTGTTTGTTTAATTTCCTCAAGGTAACAATGGAAATCTTATATTGTTATATATGAAGTTACTATGATTATTTAAGGTAATAAGCACGCTTTACATTTATAGATTTATGGACTGTAAAGCTATATTACCATAGTGGGCCACTGAACCATATCTTCTTATCTTTAAGAATACACTATAACTTGATAATCTGTACAAAGTTAATTCAGCCAGTCACACTACTATCAACAGATAAACACTGTCTTTTGACCTATATGACATCTGCTGAAGCTAAAAGTTACAATTACTATTTTATTCCATATCTATGCACTACAGATGATATCATCTTTTCCAACAAGTATGTATTTGTTACACTGATCTGTGACTTGAAACTACCCTGCTTCATAAAAAAAATATTACATTCTGGAAGCAAGCATTATAGTACGTTCAAGGCAGTAGTCCTAATTTTAAAAAAGTAATACTAATTTAAACCTATAGATTTCACAAAACCAGAATGAATATGTAGAAACATTAAAAATATCTCTGCAAAAGAATTTCTAAGCAGAGCTTCCTGCCTCCTAGCATCCCAGTAGGGAGGATTTGCTCCCTAGATATTCCTCACAATAGTTAGTGGCATTGCGTTACCTGGATGTACTTATGATCCGCCAGCCCACCAGGCACTTTGATAAGCTTGTTGTTGTTCAAATGAAGTTCCCTCAAATGAGGAGTGTTGGCCAGAGAGTCATTGTCGACAGCAGAGATGCTGTTGAAACCCAGTCCCAACCTGCAACAGAAAACAGAAATGAATGGATACACTACACGTGGATGCCTTCTTACAGGCATTGTGTGATTAATCAAGTCAATAGGAAAAGAATTTTGTTTTGTTTTGTTTTTGTACTTACTGTTACCTCTGCCTAATGTGATTTTTCCAAACTTTCTGAATTGGATAGAGCCCATTGGTTCTTAAGGTTTCAGCTCAGAGTTACCCTCTTTAAAACTCCTCTGACAGTACCAGGCTGGATATGGTGTACCCCTAGTGAATGCTCATATAGCATCCTGTTATCACCCTCTTGTAAAACTCTAAGGATTGTGTACTTGTGCGTCTTGCCTTGAGAAAAGTGACTGTCTTGTGGTATATCCAGTACTAACACAGAGCTTGATATGATCAATGAATAGCTGCTGAATTGACTGTATAATGAATATAGTGAATTCATTTGAGAGAAAAATGAAAGGAACATTATCATTTCTGGCACTTTGTAAACCAAGCAATTGTATATTTATTACGCAAATTTATTTGTTGTAAATAAAAAGTGAAAGGTTCTAATGAGTCAATAAACCTACCTGCCAAAAAGGTTAACAGAATTAGCATTTTACATTTGTTTGAGTTTATCAGTGACCATCTGTTAACTGTCAGAATATGCCTGGTGCCAACATTCTTGGCCTCTAGAGCCCTGATCTCTGACCCTGATCTTGGCCCCTCTGACATTTCTTATGCAATGCCACTCAAGGTTTTGGGTTGTATTTTTTTTTAATTAGATGTTTAACAAGTGAGAGTCTGCAGCTGTGATGTCCCCTCACAGTAAATGGGATTCAAAAGTCAGAAGAAGTTGACTTGAAGACAAAACTTGTGTACCCAACATTCTAGGAATAAATCTCTGTTAGAACCAGGGTTCTGTCAATCCAAAAGAGAGAGATGAGGCAACAAGGTTGTGGAAGAGAACCAGAAAGTTCCAAGGAAGAGAAAGGGGAAGAAACTATTGGATTCCTTCAAATTTAGTGAAAAAGACTTGGGTCCTTTTTGTGGGATGATTCCTACTTGCTTTCAGCTAGTTGAGATCTTTGAGCCCTTTTGGGATTTAGATGTTGGTTTAGGTAACCAAATTCTTCCAATTTTAATCATGACTTGGTATTTGAAATAACTGAGATTAAAGTGTACTGATTTTAGGCTATTAATAGCACAGTTGGTTTGTCTTACCTATTGATTATCAACCTGGCATCTTGTCTCATAATATTTTGTTTTTTCCCAGTCTTAAACTTCCATCTCTTGTTTCTGGTCTTTCCTTTTCTATTTCAGAATCATGTCTCTATTTCTTATAGCACTCTAAATCCCATATCCAATTTGGGCTAATACATTTCTTAGAATATAATAATCTTAATTATCTATTGAAGTAAACTACATTTGCAATGATTAATTTATATTCACTCATCAAATGTTTTTGAGAACCTATTATGTTAAAGACTTTTATCTTAGGCTTGTGAGGGCAGAGGAGACATGGCTCAAAAACCACCATGATTCTTTCCATCGAAGAATATTCCACCTATTAGGGGAGATGATGATATATATGCTTAATAAGAAAAGGGAAGTTTGCCTGATTAAAACACTTTATTTTTTTGCAGAGGGACATATAGTATTTTCTCTTCACTTGTTCTTAGTAACTAATCAGAATATTTGCACTGCAACAATGTTCTGAGATCAGTGGCTGCTTTTTTCTCCTTTCCTCAATTTTGATTTTCATCACCAAAATACCCTTCATGTTCCAAAATCAGTGAGGAGCAAAAAACATAAGGATTTGATGGTTTAAAAGATGGATTTTTCTGGACTTGATTCCAAAGAGAAATGTATTTAGTTAATTCAAGAGTTGGGAAAGTTTGTTGGCCAATGAGGTATTTTCCTCTGATTTAATGAATGGAATTCAAAATCCATTTAAACAGAAATCTTCATTTCTATTGACCTTTTCAAAGTTTATTAGCTCTTTATACTTCTATGCTTCTATTTGATACAAAGCATATGATTTTATATTAAAGAGAGGAAACTCAAAATCTCCATACCACTTTCAGTACAAAATAAACTTACTTTTCTAAAATGGCACAAATATTACGACTGATTTACCATATTTAGAATTTTATACTATGGTCAATCCCAACTGCTACTTCTACTCTTCCTCTTCCTCCTCCTAATAATAATAATAATCCAATAATAATAGCTGTCCAAAAGACAGTTCTACACAATGCAGAATAAACAATGCAATTGTTCTACACAATAAACAATGCAACTTATCTTCCTACAGTTTTCTCCAGCAAGAGAGACCTAATCAACATAGAAAGGTAGGTAATGCATAACAGTATTTTGAAAAATATCTTCTTCATTAGAGAGTGTAATTAAAATAGCTTTAGATAAAGGATTTCTTATCATTTGAGACACCAGGGTTATATATTGCAGCTATAGTCACATGCATATGACACCTTCAGGCCTCACGCTCCACCGGGTCACTGGGGGATACCCACAGAAATGGGAAAAACTGCATTATATATCCATCTGCTCTTAGGTATTCCTCAGAGACAAATGATATGCTTTATATTTATTTATCCACTACGAAATTTATACGCAAAAAAAGGAGTGAGCCAATTTGGTACAACCCTGTGCTTCTCTGTAAGGACATTCAGCAATACGTGTGGATGAAGAGCAGAGTGTTCCTTGAAGACAGCTGAAAGGGTCTGCCAGCACTCTTTTTTTATTGCTTCACCACATCGCAAATACAGAAAGACTGAAGTTAGGTTAGAAAGCAGGATGGGCACTAGTGATCATCTATAAGGAAAAAAAGGTTAAGAAGGCTCAGAAAAAAAGTTTTTTTTAGAGTACATTAAATGTCCAGAGACATTTTAAACTCTTTAGAGAATAGGAATTAGAGAATCTCATGATAACTATTCTGTACTGTACTGTGAGATGCCCAATATTCCCATGTCTGGTAGCTTTCATTTTAATACATTTTCAAATTCTGAATACTATGTTATAATTTACTTAGCCTTCTGTTTCATACAGTCAAGTTAGAACAGATTGAATGAATATACTGATTTAATCAAATATCTTGTACTTATATCTAAATTAATCTAAAAACAATATGGTATTCATAAAAAATAAGGGTGATTTTGGTGGGGTTATGATAAGAACACTATTTCATTAGTTTTTTTTTAATATTAATAATTGGGCAAGCTGAAGTTTGTAGAAACAACAACAAAAAGTGTGGTTTAGGCAAAAGAATCAATCATCATGTTTCTAATTCTGAGCATATAGGCACAATATACCTAGCCATTTTACTGATAGAATGTTATGAAAGAATATTATTACTTAGCCAAATTATTCAGTCCTTTCAGGCTAGCTGCATCAACTTTGGTGATTTTGTTGCCATCAAGATGTAATTCAGTAAGGGAAGGAGGAAGACCTGCAATATGGAAATATAAGAAGTTAACTTAGCAGATAAATGTAATTAGAGAATGTACAAAGACTTAATGAGAACATATGCCATCAATTTTCCAAAAGACATACAGTTTCAAAGGATTTTCTTTGCATCTGATTCATCAGTTTTGCTTTTCATCTTTTTCCTTCATCCCTCTTATACAATAATATATCTTTTGGGAAGTAGTACAAGCCCTTTCTGCTTTTCTCCTAGATTTATTATGACAAAAACATGGACTGGGTTTATCATGTAGTAGATTTTTGTCTTAGCCACTGTCAGGATACAGTTGTAGAACTGAAGAAAAACCCTGAATCTCATTAGTTTCTTACAGCTTTGTTAATGGGCTAGCACTGCCATTGACAAAGGATAATAACTGTAAAATGAGGAGATGGGCATCTGCACTACAATAAAGCGATTATGTATAAGTTCAACCTACAAACAAACTTAACCAGGTATTTTATTAATGAGCATAATTAATAACTAACACTTATATACTGTGCTGGCTTTAGTTTTAATCAAGTTTTCCATGAAAACATCAAATGCCTCTGTAATACAGTGTGTAGCAAGAGCTAACACTTACTTGTTCCTTTAAAATCAAAACTGTTTCTTTATACAAGACGAGTACAGAGACCTATAATCAAGTGATCTGCCATATGTGGGGCACCTGGGGAAAATATTTTAAATCCAAAGTATCCACTAAACCTCTGGATAGTACTTCGTGAATGGCTACGACTTCTAAAAATTTAGTAATGTAAATTTAAAAGTTTAAATCTTTTATTTTCATTTCCTCCTGCCATCTGCGACTCTATTAGGTTTTTATGCAGCTTTTTAAATGGCATATTGTTCCATTTACAAGAACAGCAACAACTACAAAGAAAATAGCAAATGGGTTACATGTAGAACTAACATCTGCTTAGCAGATATTGGGTTGGCCAAAAAGTTCGTTCTTCTGTAAGATGTTTCAGGAAAATCCGAAAGAACTTTTTGGCCAACCCAATAGTATTGGTTGGTTGTCCATAAAGAATAAATCACAGGTTATGTTTGGTCTGAAATTTTCATTGCAACCCACTGAATTCTGTCAAGATCTTCTATTTAATGTAAAAGTTTATTCCATATTTGATTTGAAAATGACTATTAGTTTCTCAATAGTAGTATGATTTGTGTGAGAGATACTAAGGAAAGGAACTTCTACTTACTAAATGTCTGTTATGTGCTGAACACTGAGATTAGCATTTTCGTAACTTAGCGCATGTAATTTTTTTCAATTATAAATTATTTTTCATTAACCTCGTTTCATCAATGAGGAAACAGAGATTCACAATTACCCATTTTGTAGGCTATCTGGCTACTAAGTGGGGAAAGTAATATGCTCCCAGATGGCCAAAGAGAGTTAAAATAACATGTTCTTAAATGAAGGAAATGAAATAACAATGGCATTATTCTTATGAGTAAATGTCAGGAAATCAGTCACTCTTGGAATAAGGGATTTCAACCACTTGAGTCTCCTTAGAATAAATAAATGTGGATTTTTAAAATACTTCTATAAAGAAAGCAAGTGAGTATATGACAAAGCAATGAGTGTATGTCCTTTTTTCCCTATCACTATGAAAAGACATTAAAAAAAATGTAGTGTCTCTGGAACACCAATTATCATCTCATCCATCATTCTTACCTTGTTTCTAAGTGTCTTCCCTTGTGGGACATCAGTTTCCAAAAAAAAAGTTATGGGAAGTTTGACTGTGGAAGGAAATTTTGCAATGGGATGGAGAGAGGCAAATTTATAAAGAATATCATTAGCCTATGCCACTATAGCATTTAGCCAAATTACTTTTTTTTCTTTTCCTTTTCCATTTTTAAGATAAAATATACTGAGAGCTTACTTTGGGCCAAGTACGCTATATATATTACAAGTCTTATTTATTGATACATCTATTAATCCTCACAAATATCCTAGAAGATAGGAGTCACTAATACCTTCATTTTATAGGTAACAAAACTGAGGTTTTAGAGATGTGGAATAACTAGCCTGAAGTCACAAAACAGCTAAATGATTGAGTCAAGCCTCTCACCCAGGTTGGTCTAACTCCAGAGTGTGAATTTATAATCTCTCTACTCCTCCATGGCCTTTTCATGTCCATCAGTGATGGGACACAGTATATGGAAATTAAGACTCCTGGAAAGTGGTGACATCCAGGCATAAGGGTCCCAGCCTAGGAAAGGTAGACTCATACATGACACAGGCATAAATATTCACAGGAAGAAGGACTTAAGACGGCAGCAGAGTGAAATGGTCAAACACATGAGCTCTGATGTCAGCCCAGCACAACCCAGCTGTGCCACTTCCTAGCTCTAAGGCCTTGGTCACAATTTACTATCTTTTTAAGACTTATTTGCCTCATTTATAAGACAGGTGTGATAATATTACTATAAAGGATTGTTTTGAGATTCATATAACAGAAGCCATGAAAAGCATTTGGCACAAGTGCTTAATAAAACTTACTTACTATGATTTTAATATTATTAAGAGTTTAGTAAATAAAAGCAAGCTAGAGAAGATGAGAAAAGAGCACCTAGCATAGGGATAGACACATGTAAGAAATCAAGGAAAACGGATCACTAAGTGATGAAATGTGTTACTGAGGTATATTTAGGAGATGTAATTAGAAGGACGGCAAAATCAAAGATTGTACTTAATGCAAATCATCTGGCAGCATCAAGTAGTGAAAAATACCTGGACTTTAAATTCTAGCTACTTTACTTCACCTCCTACAGCTCTAAGGCTTTAGGCAAGATAAATATAGAAAATTATATGTATATGTATATATATATAATAAAATATACTATTGTAAATATAAATTAAAAATATAGTTACAAATATAAAATCCTTGCACTGGGGATTAAAAAATTACTTGTTACATGTAACAAGTCAGAGACTCAACATGAAAGTACTTTGTGAACTATAACTCAATCTCCATCTATCTATCTATCTATCTATCTATCATCTGCACCAGTAGTTGCTATTAATGGGCATCAAAAACATACTTTGTAGCCAAAAGACTGTGGAAGGGCAAGGGGTAGTAAGGAAACATTCTATGGACTCCGTACTCTCTAGACTTGAAGTTTCTGTGGAAGCAGAGTAAAGGGAAATTGTTTTCTGTGGGCAAGTACCTATATTTTCTACCCAATTCAAGAACAAGACATCCAAGTTGAGGAAGGGCCAGACTAAGGGGAAAATTTGAGAATACAGAGGCAGTTTTGTGAGACTGAAAAACCTGGGACCAGAAAAATGTAAACTTAGAGAAACTTATTTTTGGTGATTTGATGCCTTTTCTGTCACAAAGATTGGCTCATGTGCCTCTCCTGGCTAAGCCTTAGCACGATGAGCTTACCCCTGTGACTGTATGATGACTGCTGTTTATTTGCCTGTCTTTGTTCTATGCAATAAGATCCTTGAAGGCAGGTCTACATCCTACTCACTGCCCTGTCTCCAGTGTTTGTACTTTGCCTAGGCAAAAGGAGTGTTTAAAACACTTTTAATGAATAATAGAAGGTAATATTAATCCACTACTTATCTACAGGCCAGATAGTTCTCTATTTATTTAGTTTTAAAACAACCCGATGAAGTGGATGTTAATATTATTACCACTTTACAGATTTAAAAATGTGTCATACATGTTGAATAACTGGTCCAAGATCGTAGAGCCAATTAGTGACAGTCTGAACTCATGCAAATGACCCCCAAAATCCACACTCTTTACAACACACACCACCACTCTTAAATAAGAATGTGACCCCTGTGAGTCCTGTTACTCAGATAGTAATGACTAGAATGCCCTAAGATGGAAAGGAATTCACTAAGGGATCAGAGACTCAAAGTAAAAATTGGCTCAATATCAGAGGTACTTCCACGTATCATTTTTTTTAATAAAGTACCACTAAAGCACTCTATTTTTTAAGTAACTGTACATTTGTTCTGTGATATCACAATTCTATAATATAAAATCATTGTGTGTTAACCTACATTTTATGTTAGATGTAAGAGACTTTATAGGTGAAAGAGTCTAGGCATCTCTACTGTGAGCCTAGAGGGCCCAGTGGTCAGCTAGGTTCAGTAGAAACACTTCGAGGGATAGATGGCCGCTTGAGTCACCATTCAAATTTCCAAAACCATTTTTCAGTGTCAAAGCCTTTGGATTTAGATATTCAAATTGCTTTGGAGAATTTTCGTCACCTTGAGGGATGGTGGTTATATTGGTGTCAGCAATGCGGATGTAGGAGAGCTTCTTCATTCCCTGGAAGGCTCCATTTTCAATGCCTGAGCTCTTCAGAGGGTTGGTGCCAAGTTCTACAAATGCAATAAGTGCAAAGCTTTTAGAGGACAATTTGAGGGTATTGTAAGTCAGAGTACTGTCTATTCAACAAGAAGAAATTTGGGTTAATAACAACTTGCCTGAAAAACAAAAGAGAAATTAAAGGACATGCTTCTCAAAGGGATGGCAAATGGGGTAAAAATTTTCCTTATTAAAACAATCAAAAAATGAACAACAACAAAAAACCCCAAAGATTTATGAGAAAGCAATAGTAGCAAAAACGATAACAACAAAATTATTTAAGGTCCATACACAGGTCTGCCTAGAAATCAATAAAAGTAAGTGTTTACAAATCACACTTATTATGGGGCAATTACTTTACTAAGATATATTAAAATATTGTTAAAATAATTTGAATCTAGGATTTTTTAAGCCAATTATAAAATTACAAATATTTTACCACACATAGAGAAAAGCTTTAGAACACATTTTTTTAAAGCAAATGATTTATAGATGTTCAGACTAGAACAAATTCCCACAACAGAAAGGTATCCTCCAAGTATCTCTAATAAGCACTACTTAATTCCATCCTGTACCTTGGGCATGCAGCAGATAGTGGAGCATCTGCCCTAGAGCTTTTTTCCACATTCTCAGATCCTCAAGGACAAGAATAAAAACGTCTTAAGGCACAGATTCAAAATCCCATTTCTCCTTGCCCGGCTACTGTTATTTTTATAGTATTAAGACATGTAAGTTCTAGCTAATTTACCTTCCTGTAGCTAAAGCTTACTTGTAATCTCTTAAGGTGAACCTTGAATCCTGCCTGGTCTTAGAGTTATAAGAATATCTGTACCTACGACAATCAACTGGTTCAATCCATTGAGCACAGACTTTCGCACTTTGGTGATCTCGTTCTCATGGACACGCAGCTCCTGAAGAGTTTTGGGCATTTTCTCTGGCAATTCCTTCAGTTGATTCTTGGACAGATAAAGTCGTTCCAATTTCACCAAAGGTGCAAATGCCCCAGGACTGATTTTGCTAATTTTGTTGTTGATAAGAATCAACGTCTGTAGGCAGTGAACAAAAGCAACATCTTAATTCCAAAACCTTCCACACATAAATATGTATGTAAAGCAAGGGTGTGGTTTATTCATTCCATTCATGGGACTAGCAGAGAAATCTACAAAATTAGAAGAAATCAGAAAAAAATTAAACTGATCTGCTTCCTTTATTTGAAAACATATGTGGACCTGAACACCAGGAGTAAAGGGGAGAGAAATTTGATAAAATACAGATTATAGATAGATAGAGATAGACATACTTAATTTTTAAACAATAAATACTCCAAAATATTGAAATTACTAGAGTGACCTGTAAAGAATCGTGTGCCACAGGCATCCATTCTCCAGTCAGCTTTTCAACCTAAAAGTCCATTTTCATTGGTTGTTGTCATGGATTCCACTACAAAGGGGTGGCACTAATTTATAACATTACAAACAATGCAAGAGAGTAACATTTTCTTGCAGCCTCACAGAGTTAGATATAATCGCCTTCTAAAAGTTTGCCAAATTAGCACATTATGTTGTAGCTCATTGCTTTACTTTGCATTTCCTTGTCACTTGAGAGGTTAAACAAATTTCCTTTTTTATTTTGCTACCATTTATTGTTTGGAGGAAAAGGATTGCTTGCTCACAAAACTTCACATTTTTCTTAAGTTTTTTTTTTTTTTTTTTTCAGTACGCGGGCCTCTCACCATTGTGGCCTCTCCCGTTGCGGAGCACAGGCTCCGGACGCACAGGCCCAGCGGCCATGGCCCACGGGCCCAGCCGCTCCGCGGCATGTGGGATCCTCCCAGACCGGGGCACGAACCCGCGTCCCCTGCATCGGCAGGCGGACTCCCAACCACTGCGCCACCAGGGAAGCCCATTTTCTTAAGTTTTAATGTATTTTAATAACTGGTTTACAGAATAAAGGTATAGATAATAGGATATGCAGAGACAATATATTTTTCTTCTGTTTTTGCCCTTTTTACATATAAGGGCTTTATGTAGTTAAATATGTCAAATATGTTATTTTGGGGGTAATTTAAAAATGTTTCTGAGTTCCATTCATATAGGAAGTTACTTGTATCCATTACTGTTATACTATAGATATTGCTACACCTACTTTTGGACTACCTCATTCTCCAACACTGATATTATTTTAAGTCAATTTATCAACTAATCCTAAGGAATTTAGGATAATTTTATCAAGGTTCAAGAAACTTGTATTTTCAATTGCAGTACATTTTTAGGAGCATATGAAAATGGAGAGAGGCAAAATAGGAACTAGAGTAATAGAACAGTGAGAACTTTCTGTCTCAGAAATGCAGGACTACTTTCTGAAGGTAACAGCTGGTTTAATGACCCATGTACATCCTCATATAGTTCACATTATTTGACTAATTAAAACTTATTACAAGTAACATAATCTTTTAACTAATCCTAACAGGCACATTGGTTGATTAAAACAAAATCCTAGGAAATTTCAAAGACTATTACAGAAAGTTCAAAACCCATAAGGGTTAAAGTCATAGGAAATTGATATTAACAAGCAAAATGTCCAGAAAATCAGTAAAAGCCAGAGCTAGAGGAGAGAAGAGAGAACTTGCATCATTAAAAGGCAGCCAAAATGATGGATGCTTAATTATAAAGGCAAAGGCCGTCCTTAATTGCCACCCATGCAAGAAAATTCTGAAAGACTGATACAATTAAACAAATTAAACATGGTCTGAAAATCTGTCTTATTTTACGTTAAATGTTGAAACCTATTATGAAGAATCAACCTGCTGATGTGTTACCTGAAATTTCAGGTAATAAAATATTACTTCTTTTCCTAGATAATAACTAGACAATGTCTCTACTGGTGAGTACGCTGTAGTAATAATAACTGCTGCTAAATTTTGGGGTGGTGTGACATTTGTTCCCAATTATTTTTTCAGTAAAGTAGAAACTATAACAACACCTACAGGGGGTTGTTGTGAGGATTAAAAAATGATCATGCATATAGTTTGCTTCTTTGGAAAGCACCTTTCAAATGTCATTGTTGGTTGAAAGGTCTAGTCCAGCAAAAAGCATTTCCACTTTCAGAATAAAATAAATGTGAAAAATGAATCAACCATACAAATTTTGGTCATCATGATGTAAAATGTTAAGATATATATAAATTAGAGCTTCATCTAAAAGAGACCCATATGTGAAAAAAGGTACTCATGTATATACAGTACTGCTAAAGATGGTTAATGTTAGTTTCATACACAGGGAAATGTATTTAAGAAAGCATAGTTATAATATTACAACAGGTAATGGAAAGATGTCAACATGGGAAAAAACTGACTAATTACATTGGCTAATGACAAAACAGAGAAAGAATCAAAGGTGAACCGCAGATATTCTTCAGGAGATCAGCTGATGAAAAAATGAATCACAAGGGCCTCCCTGGTGGCGCAGTGGTTGGGAGTCTGCCTGCCGATGCAGGGGACACGGGTTCGTGCCCCGGTCCGGGGAGCGGCTGGGCCCGTGAGCCAAGGCCGCTGAGCCTGCGCGTCTGGAGCCTGTGCTCTGCAACGGGAGAGGCCACAATAGTGAGAGGCCCGCGTACCGCAACAACAACAACAAAAAAAAAGAATCACAAGTAGAAATGGATTATCATTAGTTAGGTAAGAGGACGAGAGAAGTCGAATTAGGAGAGACCTTGTTGCTCAAGGGTCAGGAAATGCCTTGAGTACTATTTAACCTGAAATTGAAGCCCAGGCTCAAAAAATCAGGACTGCCTACTTCTCTGGTGACTAAAGAAAAGTGATCTAGCCTGGTAGGTAGGGGAGAGGTGACGAAAAAAGTGACTGACCATAGAAATAGACTGGAAGGGGGAGTAAAAGCATTTTTACCACCTTCATCAAAGAAAGTGGTCAAAAGGTATAAACTTACAGTTATAAGACAAATAAGTACTGGGGATGTAATGTACAACACGATGACTATAGTTAACACTGCTGTGTGGTATGCCTGAATATTGCTAAGAGAATAAATCCTAAAAGCTCTTGTCACAAGGAAAACATTTGTTTTTCTTCTTTTTTTTAATATCTGTATGAGATGATGGATATTAATTAAACTTATTATGGTAATCACTTTGCAATATATGTATGTCAAGTCATTATACTGTACTCCTTGAAGTTATGTAGTGCTGTATATCAATTATATTTCAATAAAACTGAAAAAAAATGTTGAAACCCGACTTAATAGTATGTACAATTTTCTCCAAAGCCATTTATGTAGGGCTCACACTGTACCAGGTGTTGTTTAAGGGATTTTATTGTTACTGTCATATTTACAGGCAATTTATAAGTGCACAGACTCAAGCCAGACTGTTCCCGAGGTTCGATCTCAAACTCTGGCTCTTATTTGTTGTGTGACAGTAAGCAAGTAACATAACCTCACTGTGCCTGAGTATCCTCATCTGTGTTAAAGGTGTTCTCAAGAGTGTCTACCTCATTAAAATAGTTATAAGAATTAAACAAGTTAATGTATACAAGATATTAAGAACAGTGCCTAGTATATAGTAATGGCTAAAGAAGTGTTTGCTATTATTCAATCTTTGACAATTTTTGTTTATTTTTAATTAAAAATTTTAAAAATTAGATTTATTAAGCTTTAATTCAAAGGAAATATATTGAATGTTGATATTATTATACTGAATTTTCCATTACTTTATAGAATAATTATGTATTTTTTTCTGCTATATATAAGTATACAACTACTCTTAAGCAATATATACTGCTCATAGTGAGGCACGGTTGTAAATTAATAAAATTATTGAGAAAAAGGAAACATTTTTCTGTTAAATCCTTTCTATTTTAATCCTTGGTAAATTTTTATTTCTCTCCCTTCTCATTCAAGAGTGGCTTTCCTGGCTGAAATTATGATGTTTATTTGCATAATAACAGGGATAGAAATGGTCATGAATGAAAGAGTAAGAGAAAAATAGCTGTTTAACATCCTCTAAATGGTTAGAAGCTCTAATGAACTCTGTCTTCTTCCAGTGTATACTTTAAAGCAGAAAGAAAGAGATTGCCAAGATGATAATTTGCCTAAAAACATACTTAGCAGGAGACGTGGAAAAGAAAGAACACATTGTTACAAACACCAGACTTAGTGAGAATGTCACAGAAACTAGGTATCTCTTATTTAAGGTATGAGGAGTTTAAAAAAATTATTGAGATTATACTTAAACATACAGGAAGTTGGGTATAAGAGAATTTTCCTTCCTTAAAAAAGTAGCTTTAGGCTAAAGTTATGCAAAAAAATGAAGCTTTTTCATATTTTAGTTTATTGAAACTAATATATTCATTTTTATTATCACCTCTTTTAACTTATTCCAATGATAGTTTAAATACTCACTGACAAACTTTGTTGGTACCTCCATCATTTCACTCCCAGTGAAATCATAACATGAAAGCAGAGAGAAGGTGAGTAGGGGCCCATGTCCAGTAGCCTATCAGTGGAGAAGGATCCCATTGGTCCAGGGCTCGAGATCTCCAGCACAAGCCTTACCTTCCACTACTTTGGAGCCTGTATCTTTCACTTTAGCCATCTTCTCTTTTTGTCTGCTGCTCATTTTCTTCTGCCTTTCCTTTCCTCTTGCACAGAAAACTCTCTTCTCTTCCTTTCAAAATTCTGCTAATCCTCTATGAACCCTTTGTTCCATATTCTCCAATATTAACTGGGTAACCTGATATGAGAGCATGTCTTTTTCTTCTCTTACTTAGTGCCTGAAATATTCACTACTTATATCGTAATGTGCTTATATTGTTGGATACTTCAGTAATTTGATGATGCCATTTTATTACTTGCTATTATTTTTGTTAACTGTTCCATGGGCAATCTTAAAATCTCAAGGAAAAATTATTTGCTTCCTTTTAAAAAGTTGGTAAATTGGGCTTTCCTGGTGGCGCAGTGGTTGAGAGTCCGCCTGCCGATGCAGGGGACACGGGTTCATGCCCCGGTCCGAGAGGATCCCACATGCCGTGGAGTGGCTGGGCCTGTGAGCTATGGCTGCTGAGCCTGCGCATCCGGAGACTGTGCTCCGCAACGGGAAAAAATCTGGTAAATTTTCTCCTAATGGATAAATGTTTATTGCTTTTCTCATCTTGGCTGTCAGAAAGTTGATAACTAAATCTTGCCTTGATCATGCCATCTCTTTTCTGCTGGAATCCTGACTGTGTAGACTGGATGTGTTACATTACAATAGAGTAGAAGTAAGTGAAAAAGCAGAATAAAAACACAGATACAGATAAGGATGCAGCATGCATAATCTTAAATACAAAGCAAAATATATAGCTGTATAGACATTTATTTTTTTCTCTTGGTGCCAGTCTTTGAGCCTTTACAAAGCCATTTGCATGTCTTAGAAAATGAATGAAAGAAAACAAAAGAAACAATGAAATAAAATAATACTAAGATCAGTCCATTTTGTGTTTTGTTCCACTATTGAAGTACATTCTAATTGGGAAGATAAAGATTTTATTGATAAAATGTGTGAGAAGATTAAGATATAACATATCTTTTAGAAAGCCAATACTAAAGTTATATGAGGTATATGTAAGAAAATTGGATGTTTTTTAGGGGTTAATGAATATGGTGCTTTGCTCCTTTATCACCCCCTAAAAAGAGAATTTAATAAACACGTACGTGCTTATTTATTACCATATGGTAATCTTGGCCTTACCTAAGTTTTGTTTTCAAAAATACTTTGAGTAAGATCTTGTTATAACTCAAATAAATAATAATTCTTACGTGAAGGTTCTTCAGGTTCTTAAAGTCTCCATCTTTGATTTCAGTTATCTTGTTGTTTTGCAGGTCCAGCAGTGCAGTGTCAGGGGGAAGATCTTTTGGCACTTTTTCCAGACCTAGCATGAGAGTAAAAGCAATGTGCACTCAGTGAAAAAGGACACATGACTACAGAATCACAAAGGATGGTTTACAGAGAAATCAATGTTTCAATGATAGTTTTACTGCTACCATATTTTTCTTCTAGGAATTATATCAACTGTAGTTTAAAATATCTGTTCTATCTTTTCCAACGAAGTCAAATGATTTTTTAAAAAATCATAAACAGGTATATTATTTACCCCATGTAATTACTCTTCTGCATAATAGGAAAATTAATATTTTGTAAGGTGTGGTTCAAATGTCTCAGTACACAGTGTGTTTAACCTCATTGTTCTTGTTTTAGAAAATCATTCCTTTGATAAGTGTTAAGTGGGAGTGATTTGTAAACCTGTATCTTTCTACATAGATATCCTTTCAGTAGAGCAGAGCTTTAGCCAAATCATCAAAGATCCTTTTGATAAACCTAACGCTGTCACAGATCTACATATAAAATTAAAATTATGTGAATATGCAATCACGCTGTTGTGTCAAAAACTTGAAAATTTATCCAAACTTTTAGGAGAATGGCTCTTTCAGTTTTAATTGGAATGTTAAAACTATCAATTTTATGACCAATAGATATGTAGCTAATCAGAATAAAATGAACAAAATTTGTTAATATAACTTCTCTAAAATTTATTATATGAGGGCTTCCCTGGTGGCGCAGTGGTTGAGAGTTCGCCTGCCAATGCAGGGGACACAGGTTCGTGCCCCGGTTAGGGAAGATCCCACATGCTGCGGAGCGGCTAGGCCCGTGAGCCATGGCCCCTGAGCCTGTGTGTCAGGAGCCTTGCTCCGCAACGGGAGAGGCCACGACAGTGAGAGGCCCGCATACGGCAAAAAAAAAAAAAAAAAAAAAAAATTATTATATGAAGCATTACTTTTGGACTTTAAATTTAGATCTAAATAGCTGAGTTATTTTTTTAGTTTATAAATGTAAACACATTGAAAAACCAAATGCTCTATGGCATTAAAAAAAGACATTTCAATAGTCATTCAACTAGATGTATAAGGATCAACTGCTTTTATTCAAAAGGTATGGCATTTAAAATAAATTATTGGGCTTCCCTGGTGGCGCAGTGGTTGAGAGTCTGCCTGCCGATGCAGGGGACGCGGGTTCGTGCCCCGGTCCAGGAAGATCCCACATGCCGCGGAGCGGCTGGGCCAGTGAGCCATGGCCTCTGAGCCTGCGCATCCAAAGCCTCTGCTCCGCAACGGGAGAGGCCACAACAGTGAGAAGCCCGCGTATCGCAAAAAAAAAAAAATTATCGTTATGAATGTTAACGAAGAAAATATTAAATTATATAGCCTTTTTCCTTTCTTTCTTCCATTGGCTTTGTTCCATATTGATGTAAGCAAAATTTTGATATTTTATTAACTCAAATTCCTATGGTCATTTTCATATTTTAAGATTGCATAACGTAAATCAAAAACGCTTTTCAACCTCTCCATCATATCTTAGACTTAAAGTGCTGAAGATCATTCTTTCAATTCATTCAATAACATCTTATTGAATACCTTTTAGACACCATTAATTTATTAGGCTCTGGGGATATAGCAGGAACAAAACAGAAATTGCCCACATCCTCATGGAAAAAAGGGTTCAATCTACAGTTTTCAATTAAAAGGAAAATTGAAACAGGGTATATAATAACTGCTATGTTGGGAAGATATCTTTTCAATTTTCAATCTTATGTAAGCATACAGGTAAATTATCATGGTAACCATATTCCTATCTTCATATTGCCATGAAAATTACAGAAAATGTATCTGAAATACCAACTTCTGATTTCTTTCCCCCCCAAATTTTTTTGTTCACATTATCACTGTTCTGTTGATAATGGCAAAAAGTCTAGTTCCCAATTTAGTGATCAGCTATGGTTATAAATTTGAATATCAAAGTGCAGGTAATTCTGCACATGCATAAATATATTCCAAGAACTCACTACAGAAATAGTTCACAGAGAAATAACAAAAATGAAGTGTTTTCAGCGATGAACAGCAAACCACCAGAACAGCTACTTTGTAGGAGGATTTAACTGCACTATACACTCATGATCACTGCCATTTACAGAAATGTCAGTTTGCTAATTTCATGCAATTAAGAGTAGTAAACTTCTGCCAAATCTTTGATAATTAGTATTCTTCAACGCAGAAAAGGCACATTTCCTTTCATTTGGCGAAAAGTTACTGCCTACATTTCATCATTGCTTCGTGGGCTTCTTTGTCAAAGTCTTAATTCCCACTTATGCTTAGTTTTATACATTGTTGAACTTATATTATAGTGGCCCCCTTAACAATTGTTCAATGCCAAAGTGAAGATACATTTCAGATGTGAAGAGAAAATGATATATCTGGATGGCTGACAATTTTGATTATGTCATCCTAGAATTTTATAGTAATAGGAACTGCTTGGGGTGAATTATTTACATCTTTTCCCTGAAGATTTAGCATAAAAAAAACCAGGCTTGTGGTTTCTGCAGCTTAGTTCTTAGAGAGTTGTTATAATGATTAAAATCATAATCCTACAATCTTCTCTGAATTACTAGAAAATTCATATTCATTTGAGGGACTTCACATATCAGCACTTTATTATTAAAACTTTATTTAGCTTTAAATTTATAAAAAAATTGAAAATATGTTATCTCATTTACCTCACAGCAATCCAATGAGACAGGTAAGGCAGTATGATAATATCATTTTTTCAGATGATTTTTAGAAAAAGTTCAGTGACATGAACAAGCTCATGTAGCTAGGAGTGACAAAATGCAGATGAAAAGCCTAATCTCCTGGCTTCCAACAGGATATATTTTTTTCCTATCATACTTATTTGTATCCCCAAGAAGAATTATTCTGACATCAGACCCAATAACATGCTATACATTTAAGGGCTAGACAAGGTATTGGGGTATTAACTAGCTCACTCAAAAAGTATAGGCATTATATCCTAGCTATGAGTTCTTAGAATGTCACAAAGGGAAGGACCATTGAGTATCAGCTAATCTATGGTTTCCAAATTCTGATCAGGTAGACTCTATGATGAGGTTCTTATCAGTCTATATCATAATCAGAAAACTATGAGGGCAATTTGGTTAGTTTTAATGTAAATTATTAGACACACATACACATGTACACACACACATTTCTGAGACTAGCTCCTGCCTCCATTTTAAATATACCTTCTTTAAAAAAATGATTGTGATAGCAGATGTCAGGTTGTTGTTATTTTCTTGGATTTGGTTCTGACCTTCATAAGAAAGTAACTTGTTCAACATTCAAAAAATTTTACTTGTCCCAGAAATCAGTAACTTTCAAGCCAGTCTAATACTCTCTTTTCATAGGTAAAGAAACAGAAACCCAATGAAGTTAAGTGGCTTCTCCACAGTGCCTCATGGCTAAACTAAACCAAGAACAAGATGCATGAGTCCTCACTCTAGAACTACCTGATATGCCATGGATGCATGGAAACGATGTACATATTTTTAAAAGATGCTGATCTACACTGTCCCCTGAACATACTGTGCTTATTCCCAGCTACTCATTTTGTTCATATAATTTGTTTTATGGAATACTCCACCCACTCATTTTCTTCCACTTCCGTTCTAACAGTCCTTTAAAGTGTACCCACTATCCCAACCCCCCTCTATAATATTTGTCATAACCACTCCAGAAAACAAACTCCTCCAAAATTCTGATCTATCAACTTATTATGTATTATACCACATTTTAGTTTTCTTTCTTTTCTGTAAGTTCTGGGTAAGTAAGGACAAATGACTATTTTTCATGAGAGCTTTGATCTTACTGCCCTATGTACAGAAATAAATTTTTGACTGATTAGTTTTAAAATCATAGTGTATTCTGCTGTCCCATTGTGAAAAGTTCATGGCCATGGCTTCAAGATCTTTTCTGCTATGTTTTGTTACAACCATCTCTTCACATCCTTCTTTCATAAAGGTACATATTCTCATAGTAAATCTCCCAAATTATTAGGATGCAACTGGCTCAGAATTCAACAAGCTATTCTACAAAATAATTCCCTACTATAGTGCATAGCAGGGTCCCAACTCCTGGTACCTGTAATTATTATCAATAATGAAAAGAGAGGGTAAAACTCTGTCTTGCTGATTATTAGTCTGTAAGTCTGTGACAAATGATTGTTTTTTATTTTCTGTACAATACAATTATAATGCATATTATCCTGAAAGCTGCAATCTATTTTTCAGTTGTTATCACACACAGATTTTTCACCTAACGCACTTGATTCTGAGTTGGTTTTTCTTGTCAGTCATTTTGTGGGCTTGTTATAGTCATCATTTTTCCCATGAAGTTCAAGACCTTTGGACAACTCGTCTACCAAGCCCCCCACCTTTGGATGATAACTCCTCAGTTTAGTAGGCACATATTCCCAAAAAACAATTAGACCCCCCCAAAAAGCTGTTCACGGTCAATTTAACCCTAGTTCAATTATGGCAAATCCTACAGGCTTGCAAATCTGTAAAGTATCAGTCTTTGTTTATATTAGGATATTCTTTCCTTTCTTTCCCTCTCTCCCTCCCTCCCTCCCTTCCTTCCTCCCTTTTTTCCTCCCTCCCATCCTTTCTGCCTTCCTTGGCATTAATTATATCTCCCATCTTACATGTTCTTATTCAATACACACTTGTCCAACCCCATCAAAAGATGGAGTCAAATTCCTGTCCCTTCAAATGTGGCATGGCCTTATGATGTCTCTCTGACCTAATGGAACGTGGTGAAGGTGACAGAGCATGACTTCCGGAGCTAGGTCAGAAAAGGTTGTTCAGCTGCTACCCAATTCTTCTGGGATGCTCGCTCTGGGGGCATCGAGGGGTCACGTAAGAAGTCTTTCTACACTGAGACCACTATGCTGGAGAGGCCATGTGAGACACTCCAGATGACAGAAGAGCTGAGCTCCTAGGCAACAGCAGAACACACTGCCAGTCATGAGAGTGAGCTGTCTTAGGTCCAGTCTGGACCATCCTCCCCATGGCTATGGCCTCAGCCAACACCTGACTACAAATGCATGAGAGACCCCAAGTGAGAGCAGCCCTTCTAAGCCCTGCTCAAATTCCCTGTAGCTTAAATCATGAGCAAAATAAAATGATTTTTTAAGTCACTAAGTTTTGAGGTAATATTTATTCAGCAATAGTAACAGGAAAAAAGTGGTTTCCTAAATTTAATTATTTTTCAATGAGCATTCTTTAATATAATTCTAAATCTCCCATCAAAATGCAATTATTTTCAAGGCTAGACTGAATTATTTAGTTGCTCTTCCAAATTCAGTAAAGGAAATTTTATCTTCTTTAAAATAGGGTTATTAATTAAAGTAAATAAAACTCTATTTAAGACATTACCAGAAAGTCATTTCTGAAATAAAGGCTAATAAGAATTGTACTTTTTTTTTCTAGTTGTCTCAGTGATGAATGGTATTGTTGTGCTAGCAAATTTCATCAATCTGGTAAACATCATGTTGGACAAAGGCCAGGTTGTCCTAAAACATCATGCCTTTTTTTGTTGTTTTCTGCCCTGTGGCAGGGGTCCAAACTCCAAGATTTATTCTTGTTGATTTCCAAAATGTTTTTATATTTCTGTCTTCAATTTAATAATTAGGTCAATGGTGATACACTTTAGTTTTGGCATATGATCAAAATAATATGTAGGAGTCCCAGCTCCATCAAAAACCATTTCTTCTAAAGGCAGGAATGTTTCCCTCTTTTCCTCTTAAAAAATAGCAATTTGACTCTGATGGCAGTTGGATTCAGAAATAATAGATCATCATTTTAATTCGATTCTCTTTCCAAATAACTTAAGGAAGGTTTAAGCTTCCTGGTTCTATAGTCATCCTCAAAAAGAATAAGAAAGGATACGCTACAGTTCCATGACTCCTAATTTCCAGTCAGCCATGTTCCACCCTGTTTCCAACTAGAGAGAATAAAGAATATTGTAGAACTATGCACTCATTCAAGCACTAAGCCATGCATATGTTAATTTATTCACTTATCAAGCATTTATTGATGTTTGAGAACCTACCAAGTGTAAGGCATTTTTTGGAGTGGAAGACCAAAAGATAAATTATCACCATGCTCTTCTTCTGGTAGAGAAAGTAAATATTTAAATAAGTAATTAAAGATAATGAATAATTATTATCTATGTACACATAATTGATTACTGCAGAATCATCAAAGCAAATATAGATTACAGTGAAAGCACAGAAGTAGACAAGCTTCAGAATTTGCCTCAAAACCATCTTCAGACTGAGTCAAGGGTTAATTAAATCTTGAGTGTTACAGTGTAGCTGCTACAGGGCTTCTTCCTTTTGTTAAGACTAGATTGCAAACTGGGTTAATTCTTCTTTATCCTTATTTTCAAGGAAATATATAATTTTCTTGCTACTCTTTTGAAGGAGAAAACTTAAGATTAGAGGGTCTCCTGCATTTCCTCTTTCATCCAGGAAATTGATATTCTGACTAACCTATTCCCATCCTGTCCTCTGGAGCCAGAAATGATCTTCCAGAGGAGAATGCATCGCAGCTGCAGTCTAACCAAATGCCTTGATCCCACACAGCTGCCTCTTTCTCCCTCCTGGGACTAAGAAGGAAACCAGGGAAATGTCAGTTGTCAGTCAGGTCAAGGAGACAGATGCTTCCTTTGGTCTTCTCTGACCCCTCTCTTCCTCCTTCTCACCTTTAGCCCCTTGAGTCAGGGCTTTGGTTATCTGGATCACACCTGAGCATTCCTCTTGCTGCATCTGAGATCTGTCATACTCTATCCCTACCCAAAACTATTTTAGGCAATCCATGGGCATGCTCTGTGCACAGCCTCCGTCTTGCACCACATCTTAGAGATACCCTTTTGATGCATCTGAAACTCTGAATGAGAGTCACCCCACATCCCTGCTGCTGTAAAGCTAGATATAAACAATGAAAGCAACTAAGCTTCCAGCATTCTCTGCCCCTTTACAAATAGTCCTAATTTATTCTTCTAGGATGATTTCATGGAAGAAGTCTAATGGTTCATTTACTTCATGCATGAGATTTGCTTCTGGAAAACCAGTTTCCCCAAACAAGAGACAAGCTCTGGCATCTATGTCCCAAGTGGTGACCACTAACAAAATTTCTACCTATTGAGGGAAAATGATTAAAAAGAAGAAAACTAACTTTATGCAATTTAAAGGGTTGCACATTTTCCTGAGATTTTTAAAAAGTAAAACATCCTTTGCATTATGAGGTACATTTTAGGGACCATTAGTTATTTACATCGCTTTTGCTTGGCAAAATAAAATGTTTCATCTTCTGGCATCATGTCTAGAGGGCTAACTATGCAGGCTATGAATCATCTGTGATTATTAAATAGCCAAAAGCTTTATTGTTCTCTCTACTCAACCAAACCAATTTTGTTCAAAGGAATAGTATTTGGAGAATACTATTTAGATAATTATACAATTTTCTAATTTTTATCTATTTTGTGATGTGGCCTTCTTTGGGGGGAGGGGAGAGAAGGTACTATTTTGTATCCAGCTTGACAAGCCATATACTTAGTGTTTCTCAATTTCACATAAAAATAAAGAACATCATGAGAAATAACTTCGTGTTATTAGCTGACTTTGTCTGAAATGGTCAACTGAACATAACAGTTACTATGAAAAATGTTTTTATAAATATTTTCTATTCTTACCTAATAAGGTAAGAGATATTCCCATTTATCCAGTGAGGAAACAGGTTTTGAAAGTTTCAAAGTTACAGGTAATAAATGGTAACTCAGGACTTGAGTTCAGAGGTGTTGAACTGCATGACCCAAGATCTTTCCACTATTAAATATTTTTAAGGCTATTTCAATTCTTTTGAAAGTTGTTTATAAGAAATATATCAATAAATATTCCTTTAATTTGGAAGAACAGTTAAAAAACAATACTTATGCTTATTTCACCTGGCAGGGCTGATGTGCCTTTAATAAATGAGATGAAGGTCGGTACCAAACAATGCTTCTTGGTGACACTAGATCCACAGATGAATGGCTGAGCCAAAGAGTACATAAGTAAGGGAACTGTCTTCCTTTAAGATACTAAGTACATAAAACAAAGCATCCAATCACAGGATTAATATTAGGGCATTCAGACAAGAATGAGTAACATTGTGGGATTATTATTTTAAGGAAACCCATAGGGTTCTGAATTTGCTAATCCTACGTTGACTTTTATATTGTTATTTTTATAAATGCTATAATTATGAGTGGATTTTTTATGTCTTAAGAGGATAGATAAAGAAAGACAAGAAGATATGGGTCTCATAAAATTCTGGTTCAAATTACAAGTTAAATTACAAGATCAGCCAAATAATTTGGCCAATATCAATGGAGAATTCATTACTTTCTTAGACTGGCTAAAATATGTGTTTACTTTTTCAATCCCCCATGCTCTAGAAAAACATATTATAATGCTATTCTGATAAGTTGGAACTAGGGACTAAAACAGTCAATGGATCTTCTTGAACACCTCAAGTTTCCCATGGACTGATTATTCAATTTTAATTTCACAGTTTTTATATCTTAGGTTTGAAAGAACTGTTTAAAATTTTGATGCTGTTTAACTTTGTCAGAAATACTTCTTACTGGCAAAAATAGTCAGACATTTGAATAAGACATGTTTGCTTATATTAAACATTATGTAGATAATAAGATGACAAAGCTCTATTGTCCTTCAACACTGAAGCTCCGCTCTGCTCATTAAAAGCTCTAGCAAGAATAATCCTTAAGAAAATATTAGTCCTTGGTATAAATAGGCATTCACATTTCTCTCCCCAAAGTGCATTGCATTTTTTCTTTGCTGTAATAATTCAAGCTTCATGTTCAGATTACTAGAGAACTTAAAACAAAAAATAAAATAAACTGCATTGCCTTTACTATGAATGAGGTTGCCCGTTTCCCCTTCTCTGCTTTTTCCTATGCTTCTTTCATCTTTTACTCCACATAATCATCATATAGAAAAAATGTATGGAGGCTCTACTATGGGTCAGGTACCTTACACAGATAATCGAATCTCTAAGACTGACTGTGATTTCTCTACAGATGAAAATGTCAAGGCTCTGAACAGCTTGCTGTGATCATAAAGGGAGCAGAGGCTATGCAGTAGTTGAAAATGAGAATACAGTGTTTTCTTTAAAGGCAGTGGATTGCTTTTCCTTTTAAAAAAAGTATTTTCTGTTTCAGAAATATCTGACTGATTTTTTGGACAATATATTTAAATATGCACATGTGAAAAAAAAATAAAAGTAACTTGGTTGAGGCCATTGCTCATTGGAACTCAGTACTCCCCTTTAAACATGGTTCCCCAAAACGAATCATTATTACAATCTTAGCTACTACTTCTGTATACAAGATCAGTAAGCCCAAAGGAATGATGTACACTCTGGGCTCTTAGAGAAAAAGATAACTTGGAAAATGTTCTCATCTGAAAACAACACAAAATAAACAAAGCAAAACAATAACAAGGACAACCAAAAAACTGTATCATGAGACATCCACATCAGTGAACTTGATGTTCCCTAAGGCTACATTTTTCTGTTTAGTTTTGAGCAATAGGCTTGGGAGTTTTTTTGTGATAGACAATTAGAAAACTGTCCCAATGCTTTAATTAGAGTCAAGCTTTATGAGTTATTTATCATGAAAGCAAAGTAAAACCATATTTTTGGAAGAATAAAACTTCAGTGAAGTGACTGGACAAGGCTTCCTTAAAAATATCAACTCTTTATTGTTGATAATATGTGTAGTGGGGGGTAGTTATGGATCCTTTTAAACTTGTTCTCAGGCAAAGTGAGATTCAATTTGCATCACATTTCTTAGGAACTCGGCCATTTTTGCAATATTTGAAAAACTTTACCACTAGTATATCCATCATAGGGTGACTCCCTCCTTCAGATATTTTTAACACCATTATTTTCCTGTCTAAACCAGTAATGGAGGTAATCTCTAGATGCCATAAAAGTTTCTGTAGAATTTGCTAGTAATATAATTCCCCTTGTCTCTAATACACAATTCAAAAAAGGAATAACCACCACCAGTAGAATATCAGACCCACAAGAACTAGGACCATATTTGTCTTCCTCATCCCTTTCTCTCCAGGGCCCAGAACAGATCTGACCCGTTATGGGATCTCAATATATTTTCTGAGTTAATGAGTCAATTAATTAATCTAGTGGAAGTATCCTGGAGCCTTTATTTACACGTTTTATTTGGGTTTAAATGGCGACACAGTACATGCCAGCATGAAAGAACCTATCTCAAAGTGTTTGTTTTTCAGTTGTCACTATTTAACATGTTTTACATTTTCCTGGGTTCCTATATGTAGTTTATTCCAATTCTAGGAGTTAGTAGCAAATTTTCCTGCAAAATACTCCTAGAAAGCATATTCTGAATAAATATAGGATTTCAAAAGTAAGTGCTCTACAAAGCTATGGGGTTTATTCTATAAGGAAATGCACCATGGCAGAATCATTCTGTGCGGATTTTTTTTTTTTCTTTCCAGTAAGAAAAATGAACCAAAAAAAAAAGAGGAATGTGAATCAGCTGCCATGTAAACTAAATTCATTCCCTTTTGGCCCATCTGCTGGGGCTTCGAACTTTGTGGAGATTTATCTTCTGAGTATATTGCTTTTGGAATTCCCAGGCCAAATTTTTCTTGAAAGCTAATAAATCAAACTGTATTTACAGTGTTAGGATAAAGATATATGCTTCACGATTATGTTGAATATCTATACCACAACTTCGTTATAAAGATTTCCTTTGAAACTTTCTAAAGAATATAAACAGCTAGATTACAAAACGCCAAAGGCAGAGGCAAAACTAAGACCCAGGGATTAAGGGAGTCTTTTGGTACTTGAAAGATAAATTTCTGTTCTAAAAGTTTACTTGTTTTGCTCTTGATAACGCTGCATACTTTACAATTTAGTAATGTTCAAACTTTTATCTGGGCTAAGCCAAGAGTGGAGAGATCACCCAGGTTTTCTTAATATCTAAGATTTCATGAGAGCAAATCATCAAATTAAAATAAGGTATCACCCTGGAATCATAGAACATATTATTTTGTTCAAAATTTTATTTTACAGAATGGGAGCCATGAAGCTCAGAAAGATGATTTTCTTTTTAAGTGACTCTTCCAAGATTGCAAAGTGATGGAGTCCTGACTTAGAAGAAAGTCCCCTAACTTCAAAGCTGTTTCTTTCTCTCCTGCTCTGCTTCCCTTACTCCTCATTAGGTGGCACTGTCTCTCACATTTGGAATTGCAGAAATTAAAACTGAGAATGCTAAACTCCCACAGAAGCCATTCCCATGAATAAAGCAGACAAGGTAGGTAAAGAAAGCCTGCACCCCACTCACCCAAATCAGAACACTGGACAACTCGAAGATGGCATTGACAGCGGAAGGGGCACACTGGCACCTGAGGCTCTAATTCAGGAACTTCGTGAAAGCGGTCGTCCGGGCCTATCCCAGAAGCCTCATCTTCCAGCATAAAGTCAAATAAGCCTTTCTGCTGAAACGGTCCAGCCCAGGAAACTTGTGCGAGCAAGAGGAAGATGAAAGTTGCCTTCATGATTTATCTCATGTATTTTCACAACCAAGGAACCTAGGAAACAAATGAAAGGTTTAGAAGAGTAGCCTTGCCTAGTGTATGTGGTTACTCTTAAGTAACACCTGACAGTGGAATGAGCATAGAGAAAAGCATAAAAAGTAATATTTTATTTATTGTTAGGAGCAGAGCGTTAGAAATATATTTGGAAGGTAACAAGGTACATTAGAGACTAACTCGCACAGCTATTTACTTATGAAGAAAAATTTGAATAGTATTTAAATCTGCTTGGTTTAATTTGGGTCTGAATTAAGACCATGGGTTATATAGTCAAGCCACCTGCAAAACTGTTATGATGATAAACCACTTTGGAATTTTCAATGCTCACTCAACACAAGCCATGCCACAGTTAAATAAAGTTTTGTCTGTACACATGAGAGATCTCCAATTACTGCTTCAGAAATATCTCTGGAAGCCAATCTCATTTCTCCACCCCACTGTATTTATCTTGGTCCAGACCCTTCTCATCACTCCCTGAACAAGAGCTTCCAAATGGACTCAGCCTTGAATATTTCTTCTGCTCCAGGCCATCTTCCACTCTGCTGCCCAAGTCATCTTCTAAAAATTAAATTTCATTGTATTAATTTTCTACCGCAAACCCTTTGTTGACTTCTCACAGCTTGCCAATAAAGTCTACATCCCCTTTGTTGCATATAAGACCATACATAATTTGATACCAACTGATATTTCAAGCCATATTTCTCTCCATTTTCTCTCTACTCCCAGTCTCCACCTCAAACCTGACACTCAAAGCTAATCACGATTTAAAATACCTACCTTGTAAGAGTGTTGTAAAGACTAAATGAGATAATGGGTTTCCCTTGCGTATTCCCTGGCTCATTCAGGCAGGATGCTGCTTTCTCTTCTATGCTCCCAAAGCATGTTGCTTACCTCTTTTAAAGATCTTATCACATTATATTGTAATTTGTTTCACATGCTTGGCCTGCCCCCCCCCCCCCCACTAGAAGATGTACTCCTTCAGGGCGTGTCTTAATCTTTGTTGTGTACCAGGGCCTTGCACAATATTTTGCACATAAATGACTCAATTGACCGTCAATTTATTAACAATACACGTTATTCAATTAGTTCTAGGCAACCAACTAGTCTGATTTTTAAAAATATGACTATCTTTTTTCAATATCAAATTTCTAGCATAAGAAAGATATCAAATTGATAACCTCAACTTGGTATAAGCAAGATTCAGTTTTTAAAATAAATCTATTGGCTAGTTTCTCAAACTAATCATTTTTAAGAAACTAATAAACATATATGGAAAATCCTATCTGATTTTTATATGACTTATATGTTATCTGATTTTACCAACAGGACTATTTTGTAAACAAATCGACAAACAGAAAGTATGATTTCGACAAATCCAGACAGTTTTTATCCATTCATTCAACAAGCCCTTATAGATATGTACATCTATGTTATTAAGTCGGTTGTTTAGTTGGCTGAAGTGAACTAAATGTATCTGAATAACAAAATCTTAATAAATCTGAATAACAATAAGTAGTTGATCATGGGGGAACAGTCTGTTTTTGAGTTCTTGTATTTTCAAACCCCACTGAAACTGCTCAAAGTATTCCCAGAACACATTGTAGATATTATCTTTAGTCTCATCATCTTTAATTGTACATTTATAAGGGTTCATATTAAAGTTGTACATTCATAATTAGAATTAGAGAATTATTTTCAGTCATTATCCAATTATAGCATATACAGAAAAGAAAAAGTCTTTGTATGCTCTAACCTTAATGTATCTTCTGGAAATGTTTGCCTAGATCTACTAGAGGGGAAACAAATGTTTTAAAATTTCTTACAATTTTATTCTTAGTTTGTATTTATTACTGACGCACATCTCAGGCAGCACGTATGCAATACAGAATAGTGACTTTTCATTTATATAATACCACGAAGATTATTATTCACACTGCCCCTTTAAATTCAGTATCAGGTTTCCTTTAGAAACCCATTCCCACTCAGTTACTGCATTGCCTTTTAAAGGAGACCCTATTGTTTTGGCAGTGTTCCCTTGGACTGGATCTAAGGGAGTGGTTTTCTGTCTGTTTCACATTAAAATGCAATGTTTATGGTTTACCACAAATTTGCTAGCCTTGCATATTTAATGTCTTACAATTTTTGAGAAAAATGAAGCAAACTAATTGCAGATTTAATAAATAGCAACGAGAATTAATGCAGATGTCACTTTCTGATCTTTCTCCAGAGCAGAAAATGCCTGGTTCACAAATCCAAAAAAAGGAAATGCTAAACATTAGCTCAGAGGAATATTATCATTTACACTTGTTTACTCTTGTTAAAATGGTACAAATTCTCTACACAGTATTCTTTTTGGTTGAAGCTGAACCCAGACAGCATTTAAGCTTCCATTACTTACCATTTTGTGTGTGTGTGTGTGCACGCGTGTGCATGCATTTTAACCCTGAATGTCCTGGGGAAGAATAATATGTGTCCAGGTACTTTATACAAAGTCCTCCATGAAATAACTTCTTTAAATTAGTGTCATAGTACTTAAAAACTCAGCATCTTAAACCAATTAATGTGGGCTGTTGATACTGATGATTTCTTTAATCATTTCCTTCCTTTCTTAATAAATCAGAAAAATAAACCAAAAAACCCCAGCAGTTGCCCATGTAGACAGCAAGGAGACTATTCTTGAGATGATATGCTATTAAAATTTCATTTCAACTGTTTTAAGTATTCTTAGAATGTATGCCTCTTTTTAAAATGCTAATTGCTAAGAACGTCACTACCTTACTAAAGCTCATTGCCATAATTTATGTGTTCTATCAAAAATAATAATTTCTGGTTTCTTAAACTACTCCATTTCATTATACCATTCAGATCAACATTTGTATGATGTCATTTAAGCCTTTGGTGTGATTTTCAAAGTCAAAATTTAACCCTCACGAGATAAGTGAAGCTGTAAATGCAGAGCAAATTAAATCCCCCAGCACTAGGTGAATTAAAACCTCAATAATAATAGAAATAAGTTAAAAATAAACAGTAAAAGCGGTATCCATCCATAAATAAAGGCTACTATAGGAGGCATTTGGTTCTTTTTCTGGCCAAAATAGCAATTTGAAGAAAAAGCCACAGGTATTTACATCACTGGGAGTCCATTTAACCAGTGGTCATCATGTTACCCTGTTTTGAAATTAGAAAGAAAAATAACCCACACTTTCATTTTATAGTGAATGTATCTTATAGTAAAATTTTATTTGCAGCGAACATTCTGGCAGGGTCTCTTCTTTACATTTAAGAAATTATGTAGCTAACTGTGAGATTATCTTAGTTCAGTCCTTAATAATCAGCATAAATATATTCAGTGTTTATTTTCACCTCTCTGGTGATAATTTCTATTATTTTCCAGTATACATTAGACTTCTATAAGTTATCACTAGAGTTCACTTCTCTGAGGTTTTAAAGTTCTTAAAATATACAAGAATTCAGGAGGAGAATAAATCCTTAAATATATAATCCAACTACGAATAATACGCCAGTCTAGAATACTTTTCTATAAACATTTCCCAAAGAGCTAAACATTTAATTAGCACAAATAAAAAATATATCAATAAAGATAGTCATGGTGTTAGGTTATAGTTTCTTAAGAAACATCTTTGCAAGAACAGAGAGAAAGAACTAAAGCAATGCATTCAACCATTTTACCAAATATTTACTTTCTGTTTTCAAGCAATACTTGTTTAAAATGCTGCATAAAGGTTACTAAAAGTTTAGCACATATTGTTTGCTTTTTTCCTCTTACCAAATAATCCCTTTTTTCTCAACTTGATCAAAGTTTTATTAGTCTGTAGCAGAGTTCAGGACAATTATTGAAAACCATACCTTTTAATCCGGGGATCTGCCACAGGAGCCCTCAAAGCTGAGATGTAATTACACTAAATATTCAGCCCAGGCAAAAGAGTTTGCAGGTGTGGAAAGGAGGAGGGGGCAGGTGCTGCTCTGTGACTGTCACTAGGTTGAAAACCTCCTGCTTCTACTCCATAGCACAGTTAAAAAATAAGGTTTCCCTCAATGAACACAATCCGGCTGACACCCACATTAGATCATATGGTAATGATATGTCTCTTGTATTGTAGCCAGAAATTTTATCGGCCTTTTTTTCTCCCCATTTAAATGCTTTATTCCTTTTTCATCTGCTTAAGATTCTAAACTTCTTCTGTAGTATAGCAGTGGAGCAACTTGACTTGGAATTTGTTTTACCGTGTGGATTCATTTCCCTAAAATTGTAACTAAAGGGTTTATTTCCCCACCCCCAACCCTACTCCTTTATCCAGCCTTTCTAGTCTTGTTTATAAGTCACATTTATCATATTACCGAAATGACAGTTTTTCTTGCTTTCAGGATGTGTAAGTCCAGCAAATGGAATGAAATTATTTTAAGTGTGGTCTGTGAAAATAAATGAGTAGTCATTCGGATTCTTACTTGCCCTGGGCTGTTTGTGCAAGTTCAAGTACTACGCTGTGGAGGTTTTCTATGTATTTTGAACGTATTTCTAAAGTGTCCTGGAAGAAAGCCATGGTTTTATATGAAAAGCATGTCATTTATTACTTTCCTTACTCATAGTTTAAAACCTTTCTTGTTGTCTACCAGTTGTGTGTGTGTTTTTTTTTTAATAAAACACATAGATATTAGAAGTTGATCACAATTTAATTTAGCCTGTATATGAAAAATTTTATTTTCATAGACTACACTTTTATATACTTCAGAACTCTGAAAATGGCAATAAAGGCTATGGCTCTTTCCAAATTCAGTAAATAGAAAGTGCAAATTCAAGGAAAGATATTTATTCAGCCAGTGGAAGCTTTTTTGAGTTTTTGTAATTCCCTTGCTGGATGCTGTCAGTTCTCTGTGTGTGTCTCTATGTTTTGACTTGTATCTTTATGTCCTGGCCCCTAGGCTGTTACCAGGTAGAAACTTGAAATCAACATCTGTGAAACATGAGAGGATAACCTTCCCATCCTCCACCCTCCCTCCCTCCCTCCTCTAGCTATCTAAGTGCACAATTCTACAGTAAATATACTTTTGCCTTGATGAAATGTGAAGAAATTAAAATTTTGAGTGTGCATCTAAAGAAGGGAGGAAGGGTACTATCACATGCTATTTTGTCTTATTTTCCAAGCCCAGTCTCCATAATTTTAACACCTTACCCCACTCCTTTTCTCCTTGGCATTTAATAAACCCATGCCCAATTAGTCTGATGGTTTAGGAAAAGGCAAATATTTTCCCTGGACATTGGTGCAAAATCCATGCTCCCCTTACCTGGAATCAATTAACTTTTCCATTTGAACTCCTCTTGCATTTATCTCATTCTTATAGCATGCAATCACTTCTTCATATTATGGTTTTTTATGTACATCTCTTACCCCAAGGAATAAAGCACATCCTCTTCATATTTGTAAGAGTCCCCACACTCAGCACAAAGTATATAGTAAATTCTCAAGAAACACTTGATGAATGACTATTACATGAAGATAGATCATTAGCTATGGATCATACCATGATTATTGTTTTGCTCAGGTCTGTTTTGCTCCTTATCAAAGCCCAATCTACTATAGTGCTATAGTGTATATGATGAATAACAGTAGTAATTGTTACCAGAGAGAGAGAGAGAAAGAGGGAAGGGGGATTGGAAGAAGAAGAAGGAGGAGGAGGAGGAGGAGGGGGAGGGGGAGGGGGAGGGGGAGGGGAGGGGGAGGGGGGAGGGGAGGGGGAGGGGAGGGGAGGGGAGGGGGAGGGGAGGGGAGGGGGAGGGGAGGGGAGGGGGAGGGGGAGGGGAGGGGGAGGGGGAGGGGAGGGGGAGGGGAGGGGGAGGAGGAGGAGGAGGAGGAGGAGGAGAAGAAGAAGGAGAAGGAGAAGGAGAAGGAGAAGAAGAAGAAGAAGAAGAAAAGAAGAAGGAGGAGGAGGAGGAGGAGGGGGAGGGGGAGGGGGAGGGGGAGGAGGAGGAGGAGGAGGAGGAGGAGGAGAAGAAGAAGAAGAAGAAGAAGAAGAAGGAGGAGGAGGAGGACAGGAGGAGAAGAAGACACATTATCTTGATATGTAGATCATCTTACTTTTATAAAGCAGAACCATTTTGGCTACATTTCACATCCAGGTTCTTCCCTCTGATAGTAAGCTATATGAAATCAGTATTCTTATCCTCTCTGAGTCTCAGTTCCCATATCTGTAAAATACATGAAAAGTATTACCTAATACATAATATTGAAATAAAGATGAAATGAGGCAAAAGGTATAATAAGGCATATAATTCAGAGCATGGCTGGGATAAATTAAGCTCACTGTAAATGTTAGTCTTTATTGTTTTCTGATGTATCATAGCAATCCTTTGAGTTGGGCAAGGGAAATCATTTTTACTCTTTCCAGTTTATAGATGAGAAAACTGAAGTCCAATGCTCTACCCAAGCTCACAGAGCTAGTAAGAAGCCCAACAAAAATGAATACCCAAACCTTCTCATACCTAATCTAGTTTACCATTACTATACTGCATTTTAAGAAAGATCAAACTCTTAAGTTATAGGAAATCAATAATAAAAATTCTTGGGTAACATGTCTTTGCAGACTAGTTTAAAAGCTGTGACCAAGTTACAATTCTTTTTAAACTTTATTTTTGTGCAGGAAAAAATATTTCTATCTTTTAAGTTTTAGTAAGAACCTCACCTCCAAAATCCCAAGGATTTTACTGAATATCATATTATTTAAAATTTGTACCTTTAATCAGATGTTGTTACATATGTTGTCATATCCACTTTTAGATGGAAGAAATTAAGTCACAACAAAGTCATATACAGCAAGTCACAAAGAAGCCAGAATCCTAGGTCACTTGTAATCAAATGGGAAATGAAACAGTTTTGAGGCTAGAAGCCATGCTTGTGCAAAGGAGGCTGAAATTTATCCTGGCTTGGAATGTTTGGGGGTAGGGTTCACTGAAATCTTGGCTGCTGTATAGATATTTGAAATATTCAAATACAGAGCAGATACCAAATCTGCTGTTAAAACCACTTAAACTGTGATTCCTACTGACAAGCCACTAGTTAACAGGGTGACTATATTCTGCATGTTATCAAAGTTCATTTCAAGGCTAGTCACTCTTTCTCACCGACATCAAATACAAGTGATTTAAATTGTACCTGCATACTAAGATGTAAAGAATGCCAGAGCTTAGGAAGGTCTCCTTCTGACACCCTTTTATTTTCAAAGAGGTCTGGAAGCAAGTTATTATCTTCACAAACCTGATGTGACTGTTTTATTCTCATACTGACTCTTCAAAGTAAGGTCAGCAGCTGGAATGGGTTGTTAGGCTCTTTCTTTTGCCACCCTAGACAGATTTTCTTCTTTAGCCAAGAAAGAAGGCTAGGGTGGAATTCAGGGTGGCCTAGAATGCAAGTTTGAAACAAAATTGGTAGAAAACGATTACCTTGGCTATCTTCTTTCTTCCCCATATGCCTCTACTCCCTCAACCTATCGCCACTGTGTTCAGTGTCCTTGTGCCTTGCATAAGTAATGTAACCTTCTGTTTTTCAGGCTTCTAATCTATAAATGTGTCTAAACATAGTACTACCTACATTATAGGTTTGTGGTAAGGTTTAGAAAAACATTAATACATAAAGCATCTAGAACTGCACCTGACACATCTCAAACAATATATACGTGTTTGTTGTTGCTTCTGCTGCTGCCACTCTTGTGGGCATGGTTGTTACAAACCTTTCCTTGGACACTCCAGTCCAGTAATCAGACCACACCCCTGTCCTAGCCTAAGGTGTTGTCTACCTAGCAACGCAAAATATCACCTAAACTTTGATATAGTTGGAAAAACAGGGACTTTGCAGTTAGATAAGCTTGGGTTTAAACCTCTACTTTGTACTTGTAAAATAACTGGCTGGCTTTCTTCATGCATGACATTTTAGTGGGTTCCAAGCCCTGCTGAAATCCATTCATAGACTTTATAAGGATCCAGAGACTCCAGGTAAAGAATCTCTACTCTGAACAATGAAGGAGAAGTGGGAATAGAAACAAGGACAGGGTAAGTTATGAATTAAGATAAAGGTATGGAGATACGTGGCTGTCTTTCATGACAAGGAGGTATTCAGTTCCTTAATTCTCTGACTCTTGAACGTTCAGGAGCAGCTCTTTTGTCAAGTACAGTCAAGAGATTTATTATTCTTTTCACAGAATTGATCAGTAGTTGTACTGGGACACCAAACCAAGATTTATTGAATATCTAGTAACCTATCAAGCAATCAATCAATCAGCAAATATTGACTGATGAACCACTATGGAAGAAAATGTTAAAACTAGGCCCTGTGGAGGATACTAATAAACAGAAAATATAAAGTGAAGGGCACGACCTCAAAGGACTTACACTGCAGTAAGGAGATAGGGCATAAGCTATATATATATATATCTATATAAAATAACATTTTAGAGTTGTAGTACCATAGAACTTATAATGTACTATACAATTATAACTCCTGGCCAAAGTAAAGTATGATGTAATTAAAAATAACTGTCTTAGCAAGTCAGAAGAGGAACAGGGGAGAGATCACCTTACATATAGGTGGTTAGCTAAGTGTTTATGCAAAACAAGGTACAGTTTGAGCTGAATCCTGAAGGATAGAAAGAGTGTGAAAGAAGAGGGACAGCTTTTTTAGGCTGGCAGAACAGCACTATCAAAACCTTGGCAATGAGAAAGCAAGAGATAATAAATAAATAAATTTGGCTTAAAAGGACACTTTTCAAAGAAGCTGTGAGCTCTTTTCTCATCCTTGAACATTCAACAACTACAGTGGTGTCTGACATGTGGATATCACACAATAAATAAATGTTCCATGTTTATGATAATAACTAGAGACAAGGAAAGAAATGAGGGTAGAGTATGACTGTGGAAGGACTTGAAAGTCTTCCATGGGGCACTTATTTACTCATTCATTTGTTCAGCAAATATTCATTTGATGATTAATATGTGCCAGTTCCCGTGCTAGCATCTGGATGTCATCAAAGGTACTTGAATGAGGTAATAACATGATACAATTTTATTTTAACAAATCAAATCTAGCAAGTATATGCAGGGTGGTGAAACTGGAATCAAGGAAATTAGGAGGCTATTGCTTTAGTCTTGAAGTATTAATACCTTAGTAACAAGAAGGTGATCATGGCCAAAAATTGGGCCACTGCTCAGGAAGCTGATGTGATATATTAAAGATAAATGTTTAGCGCACCTATTCTGTGCCAGGCACTGTGGCGTGTTCTTGAAATTCATTATCTCAATTAAGACTCATGTTAACCATATCAGTTATGCACTATCATAATTAATTTTCATAATCAATTTTAAAAGCCTGGAAATAAGGTTTGAAGAGGCTCTGTACCCCACCCACTGGTCTCTTTACCACTCCAACCAGCTGCTTTTGTCACGTAAGCAATGGCAGGAAAATAGTTAACTGCTTGCATCTCTATCTCCAAGGAGAACATTGTTTAAATGGAAAAGAGCAGCAAACAGAGATGATTAATTAAAGCTCTTGATGTCTGCAAAAGTCATAAGAAATTAACTATTTTATGTGAGTTCAACTTTTAAGGCACTAAAATAATCAGTCATCTTTTTTTTTTTTTATTTTTTTGCGGTACACGGGCCTCTCACTGTTGTGGCCTCTCCCGTTGCGGAGCACAGGCTCCGGACGCGCAGGCCCAGCGGCCATGGCTCACGGGCCCAGCCGCTCCGCGGCATGTGGGATCCTCCCGGACCAGGGCACAAACCCGTGTCCCCTGCATCGGTAGGCGGACTCTCAACCACTGCGCCACAATGGAAACCAATCAGTCATCTTGATAGTGACTCTAGTGTGAGTAATTACGGAGAAATCATGCAATCTAAATTATGGAATAAAAAAAGAAATGAAGGATTTACATAGAAGCTTTCTCTGTGAATTCTCACATGGGAAAAGCCCTTGGGTTGCATGAAGGCTTGCTTCCCACCTTGAGTGATGGAAGAAATGTTGACATTTAACAGACAAGACCACCTTTGGAGATGTGCCTATCGAAAGTGAGTGGAAACTACAAAAGAAAGAGATAAAAGCCAGACGTTATCTGAAAGACCACCTCCTAGCCATGCTCCTGCCTGTTTACTTATTAGTTAACTAGTGCCGCCGGAAATGAAACCTGCTACCGCAAACCCACCAAAGTTTGGCAATGCTATACTTCCTTCTCAAATGAAGAAAAACATTCTGTGTGAAGATGAAAGTTGAAGCCAAGCAGATGAGATAGACCACAATAATGTGCAATGCCTGCATTGTGAGTTGAGCACACACACCCTGAGGCCAGAACGCTCAGGTTTGATTCTTGGCTCTGCCGCTGATTATGTGTGTGACCTCAGGCAGTTTCCCCATTAACGATCACACCTTATTACACAGAAGGATAAAATGAGTCTGTATTTGCAAAGGGTTTAGAACAGAACCTGTCCTATAGGATAACCTATGTAAGTTTATGTCAAGTAACGCAAGTTTCAGAACAAATTGAGAATTTTAAGAGATTATTTGCTTCTTTGTCTTGCCTTTTATTCATACTCTCACCTGAAAGTTATGTCCTGTTTAGTTCGGAGCATGCAAATGCAGGTCATGTCTGTGCAGTGTACTTACTGCAGGGCACCTATTTGATCTGTAAATATTCTCCTTTCAGTTTACCCTGTATCTTAGGAAAAAATAAATGCTCCACCACAGAATACAGTCCTCCAGAATTTAAGTAGGCAAATGAATGAAAAGTTGGATTCTAATGTCTGTACTGTAAAATAATGGCTTTGTTTAGGAAATTTTTCTGAGATAGTTATAGCCCCCTGAGAATTATTTGACTTGATTCAAGTTGTCCCATCAATAGCAGTAATTCATCCCTTGTAGTTTTTTCTTGTTTAAGTTATTTCTTTAATAATTCATGAGATGAAAGTTTTGATGCAGATAGATATTAACATGACAACAAAGTGAACCACGTTTTCCCATTTAAATCACATGAGTGTTTTTATTTTTGGAAACAAGCCTCTATTTTGAATAAAACCATTTTAACTTCTTGAAGAAATATTACTGTTTAGAAATAATTTATGTGCCCATTTTTTTGTAGAATGATGTCTGAGCACATTATTTATAAAAGCATTAAATCACCAATGTGTGAGCTTACTTTATAATTATGAGTCTCTGGGGAAAAAACAGAAAATGGAGGCCTGATCACTATGGTGCTTCAGGTTTAAATTCTCTTTGGGGCTTTCTTCATCAAAAGGTTGGCTTCTCATGAAACACCTTCATTCCTTGAGGCCAGTTTCAATAATTTCTCTGGCATTCCTCATGGTCTGAGACAATACAAAATCCAACTAGAAATTAAGTATTTAATTCTTCCCATAGGCCAAGAATCATACAAGTTGGTGCTATCAAGACAGCTCTTAAAGATTTGTTGCCTTCTGAATGATAAGAACATTATGTGCTTGTCTGAGGAGAGTAAAACCACGTAGTGAAAGCTGCTGAGAGATGACAGGAAATACGGGGAAGATTTTTTTTTGTTTTTAATCCATGTAGTTGCAAACCCCAGTGGTTGCTAGCTGGCAATTAAAATGTAATGGCACCAACATTACATTAACAAGTACTTAATGATGCCGTTGCAAATCTGGTGGTGTCAAGGGCTTTTTTTGGTATGTTTTCATTGTAGTAAAACTATACATAACATATATTTTATCATTTTACATTTTGTGTTCAATTTAGTGTCATTAAGTACATTTACAACGTTGTGCAACCATCACTACTATCCATTTCCAGAACTTTTTCATCATCTCAAACAGAAACTCTGTACCCATTTAACAACTCCACATTTCCTTCTCCCCTCAGTCCTCAGTGACCTCTACTTTGCTCTCTCCATGAATTTGCCTATTCTAGATACCTCACATAAAGTGAAATCATACAATAAAATTTTAATTTAGGGAAAAAAAAAAAAAGCTTTCCTTTCTTTTTTTTTAGTTTTTTTTTTTAAAAAAAGAATGTATTTAAGTGGAGGGAGAGTGGAATGCAAAGAAACTATCAGGGACAATGAAAGAGCTGGAACCATGTTGCTCTAAGGGAAGGGTTTCTTCCAGGAGGAAAACCCTGGCCTCAGTCATTAAACCTGATAGATGGGCCTGGGAGCTCACTCACTCTGTTTATGTCAAAGATGTAATTTGAAGGCACCTAACATTCTTTATTAAAATCAGCACCAAACAAAAATGTAACAATTAAGATATATTAATTTTCTGTAGAAAATAATTCACCAAGGAAACTTTCTTATCACCAAATGTTTGTTTATAAACATTAAGAATATAATTTTCAGGCCAGCTAATGCATTTGGAATGAGGGTATTGACACTCCTTACTGGTAGGCATTTATTTTCAGTTCTTTGCTCAGTGCTGGTAACTGAGCTATAGTAAGTATGTGTGTCTTGTCACAGCAGTTCTGTGAAATAAGGAATAAAAGGTATGTTTTGTGACTATAAAATACACTTAAACTAACGTGGCATAGCCAAATAAAACCTTTAATCTTGGTCTTACGAGAAATACTTTCTGAACCAACTATTTTTATGAAAGTACTAAAGAAAATATTTTCCTGAAAGAATAGCATTTATTTCTATAAAGTGCTTTTAATATTTCTTTTAAAAATATTGAGTATGTTAAAATTAAAAATAAACTTCTTAAATGTTTAATTCCAAACAACAGAAATAATTTAAGCACCGTGCAAAGATTTTTAGAAAAAGATATCAGTACCAGACAAAAGCTACCCTGGGAGAAGTGAAGTTACTTTCATCCATAATTTAAAAATCAAAATTCAGTTCCCTCCAAATTTAATTTATACTAAGGCATCCTAGATGTGGGTGCCAGAATGAAAGTTCCATCAAAGTGGGGATATTTGCCCTTTGTTTCACTGCTATATTTTTTGTGCTTAAACAAGCATGGCACGTGGTTGGCCAACGTAAATAGTTGTTGAGCACTAGCCCTCTAGGGTCTGAGGTTCCCCAACCTCAGGGCATACAACATTCAATTCTTCCATGTTACATCCCTTAAACACCCAGAAGAATCTGTCTTCACTGGTAAAGACCTCTTAGATAGTCACAGGATCAAGTCCAAGTTCCTCCTTCAGACTGGTAATTTTGGAGATAGTCCTTCCAGCTTTCCCTGCCACATTCCCGAGTTCAGACTTCACCATCCCTAATTGCTCTTCAAAGCACCACAAATGATCCCCAGGTACCCATACATAGAATTGCAAAACCTCATCTGTCTAAACTTCCTCATGTGCCTCTTTACTTCCATTTCCATATCCCAAGTTTTTTTCACCCTGCATCCTTTCACTCACAACTGTCATTTCCCCCATAACTCAGTGATCTTCAAAATTCGTTAAGTTGATTACCAACATCATAACTTTTTATCTTCTCTGTCTTACCTAATGATTATTAGTTTTACTTCATAATTATTTACTTAATGACTATTATTCTAAATAAAGTCTGAAAAACCATATCTCTATATAGTAGTTATATTTCCTATTATATGTTTAAATAAATAATTATAATAATAAAACTATTTACCAATGAACCCCCTAAAATTGTATTACCTACTATCAATGAGAGAGGTTTTACTTTTTGGAAAATATTTAATAATCCTTAACCCAATGCTCTTAAAATCAAATTCCAATCTTTTATATTTGACAATGTTAATAATGATTAATCCATAACAGATATCAGGCATGTAGATATTTGAGGGCTTCCTATATGATGCCCCTTTATTTTGCTGGGGTCAGGTCAGAAACTTATCCCTAGTTCTCCATGTCTGTGAGGTCATTCAAACCTCTTTCCCAAGTGTCACAGAGATTCCCAATAACAGCAATCTAAAGGCTACACTACTCTTATTTTCTTTGTGTTAAATCTACTCTGTATGGATCCTGGGCTGGTTACCCATAATGTTTTGCTGGGTGGAGTTACCTGGAACAACAGTATCTAGACCAAATTTCACAGACTTTCTAACGCCCTATCAATCCAGCATTAGATCTTCCCTAATAGATTCCCTTATTACTCCCTTATCCTATTTCCAGACTTGCCCCTCAATATTTTCTTTGACAGTTAAGACTCTTACATATACTCAGAGATGCCTTAGGTCAGGTTCATCAGAAAGTAGATCCTGAGACAAAGTTTTCTTGCAGGAGGTTGATTGATAAAAGCTCTCAGAAACAACCCTGGTAAGGGAGAGGGAAGCAGGGGTTAGACAGTAGGAGAAGTTGAACTGTGTTGAGGTCACAGCTAACAACCTTGGTGAATCCGGTGGAAAGCTCTGAAGCTGAGTGGACTTTAGACTTGATTCGAATTCAGCAAGACAGCTGAACTCCTATACCCCAACATCAGCCAGATACAGTGTGTGAGTCGCCTCTGAGAAGGGACTTAACCTTGTGCAATGTAGCTCCCTTCACCAAGGGACCATGATGTGAACTGTCAGATGACAAATATTCTGGCAGCTAGAGAAATAATTGCCTCAATACTGAAGAGGAGATCTGAACAATGACCCACATCCACCACAAGAACGTCCTATCCTATAGTATAGGAAAACACAAACCAAATTTTTATATGAATCAAGTTCACGGTATTTTCCATTATTTTGAAAATGCCTTTTTAATTGTTTATCTCACTGAACTATGAGTTGGTTGAAGGTCAGGGCCAAGACTTTTCCACTTTTAATTCCTGACATCTGGCACAATAGGTATATAGTTGCTCAAAGATTGTTAAAACATTGAAACTAAAAAACTGGACATTTGACACAAGTCCATAAGTAAGCAAATTACAACAGATTAATAATACAGTTGACCCTTGAAAAACGCTGGTGTTACTGGACCCTCCACATACTTGGATCCTCTGTACACACAGTCCTTTTACATCTGTGGATTCAATGAACCACAGAGAGTGTGGTTCTGTAATATGTATTTATTGAAAAAAAATCCATGTATAAGCGGACCCTCCAAATTCAAACCTGTGTTGTTCAAGGGACAACTGTATATAAAAATCACAAATTTAGCTAACAGACTTATACATGACTTTATATATTATAGCATTTTGTTATAAAAGTATGATGAATTGTAATCTAATCCCGGGGTTTCAAACACACTAGCACTTGAGGGTTGAGGAAAGAAATGGCTGATTCTTCCCCAAACCTCCTCTGCAACTAGAACAATACTGACATTTTATGTCCACATCACCCCATCCCTGAAAAGAAGTCCATAAAAAGCTAATAGTTCTCAACAGTTATTTCATACAATATCTATGAAGAAGACACAGTGTTTTAGTCTGTGGAGGCTGCTATAACGAAATATCAAGAGACTTATAAACCACAGATATTTATTTTTCACTGTTCTGGTGGCTGGGATGTCCAGCATCAAGGTTCCAGAGATCGTGTATTTGGTGAGAGGGTGCTTCCTGGTTCATAGAGGGTTGTGTGTTTGCTATAACCTACATGGCAGAAGGGGCAAGAGATCTTCTCTGGGGCCTCTTTTATAAGAGCTCTAATCCCAATCATGAGGGCTTCACCCTCATGACCTAATCACCTCTCAGAGGCCCCACCTCCTAACACCATCACATTGGGGATTAGATTTCAATATATGAATTTCTAGGGGCTGTAAACATTGAGTCTATAATATACTACTTTACTACAATTTCTCATATTTACAACTAGCTCTAAAGTAAAATAATTACAAGAATATACAAATTAGATATATGGTGTCATTTTTAAAAAATTTGGCTATTCATAAGATTCAAAAACAGTTTTTAAAAATTTTGTCTATTTTCCTAAGATAGCCTCCTAAGTTGAGGCTATGGATTTTAGATCTTTCTTCTTTTGTAATACATGCACTTAATGCTATAAATTTCTTCCTACCACTGCTTTTTTACTGCATTCCACAAATTTGATAAGCTGTCTTTACATTTTCATTCACTTCAAGTATTTTCAAAAAATTCTCTTCAAACATTTGTCTTCTTTTACCTAAAAGTTATTTAGAAGTGTGTTGTCTAACTTCAAATATTTGGGAATTTGCCAGCTATCTTTCTGTTTGATTTGTATTATAATTCCTTTGGGTCTGAGAGCATACTAGGTGTGTTTTCTATTCTGTTAAATTTGTAAAGGCACATTTTATATCCCAGAGTGTGGTCAATCTTGGTGAATGCTCTATGTGAGCTTGAGAAGGATGTTGTTGGCTGGAATAGTCCATAAATATCAATTAGTTCGAACTGATTAAATTTGGTTAAATATATCCTGATTTTCTGTCTGATGATCTATCAGTTGCTGAAAGAACAGTGTTGAAGGCTCCCACTATAGTAGTGAATTTGCCTGTTTCTCCCTTCAGTTTTATCAGTTTTTGCCTCATTTTTTTGGACACTCTATTGTTAGGAACACACATTTAAGAGAAATTAAAATTGACTCTTTTATCATTATGTAATGCCTATTTATCCATGATAAATTTCCTTGTTCTGAAGTATGCTTTGTTTGAAATTAATACAACTACTTCAGTTTTCATTTGATTATTGTTAGCATAATGTCCATTGCTCTATCCCTTTTAACCAATCTGAGATTTTTTTTTTAAAGTTGGTTTCCATCAGACAACATAAATTGAGTCTTGCTTTTTTATCTACTCTGACAATCTTTGAATTTTAATTGGTGCTTTGACTACTCACATTTAGAGTAATTCTTGATATAGTTGGATTAATATCTAACGTTTGTAACTTTGTTCTATTTGTTGAATTTGGGTTTTTTTTTCCCTTTTCTGCCTTGTCTGGCTGCTAAATGAACATCTTATATGATTCCCTTTTACTTCACGTCTTAGCACATAAATTAGTTTTTAATAATGTAGTGTTCGCCTTAGGTTTTCCAATATACATTTTTAATTAGTCTAATTGTTATTAAAATGATACTATATCACTTCACTTGTAGTGCAGGAGCCTTATAACAGAATATCCCCAATTCCTTCTTCCTCTCCCTGTGATATTGCTACCATTCATTATTTATCCACAGGCTATGCTCACACAGAATATTATTACTATTATTACTTTAAACAAAGTTATTGTTTATATCAAATAAGAATAAGAAAAAATAGGGCTTCCCTGGTGGCGCAGTGGTTGGGAGTCCGCCTGACGATGCGGGAGATGTGGGTTCGTGCCCCAGTCCGGGAAGATCCCACATGCCGCGAAGCGGCTGGGCCCGTGAGCCATGGCTGCTGGGCCTGCGCGTCCGGAGCCTGTGCTCCGCAGCGGGAGAGGCCACAACAGTGAGGGGCCCGCGTGCCGCAAAAAAAAAAAAAAAAAAAAGAATAAGAAAAATAATTTTTTTTAATCTTTATTTTTTTCTCTGACATTTCTCTTTCCTTTAAATAGATTCAAGTTTGTGGCTTATATCATCTTCCTTCTGCTTAAAGAAATCTTTTAACATATTTTGCATACAGGTATGCTGGTAATTAATTCCTTCAGTTTTTGTTTGTCTTAGAAAGTTTTTATTTCTCCTTCACTTTAGAGAGTAATCTTTCTCGATATAGAATTCTTGGCTAGTGTTTTTTATTTTTCTTTCAACACTTTGAAGATTTATCCTACCTTCTTTCTTGCATAATTTCTGACAAGAAGTCCACTGTATCTTTGTTTCTTTGTAGGTAAGGTGCATTTTCCCCCTCCCGGATTCTTTTAATTTTTTTTTTCTGTCTGTCTGTCTGTCTGTCTCTCTCATTCTCTTTATTTTGGAGGGAAAGGGTTTCTAAATACTATGTGTCCAGAAGTAGTGTTTTGGTATTTATTTTTGGTATTTATCCTACTTACTGTTCTCTGACTTTCCTGCATCTGTGGTTTGGTGTCTATCATAAAGTTTGGAAGCTTCTCAGCCATTATTACTTCAAATATTCCTTTCTTCTTCTAGTATTCCTTTTATGTGTATGTTATATCTTTTGACATTATTCCACAATTTTTGGATGTTCTGGGTTTTTTTTTTTTTTTCCCCATTCTTTTTTCTCTTTGAATTTCATTTTGGGAGGTTTATATTGACCTATCTTCAAGCTCACTGACTCCTTCCTCAGATTTATCTAGTCTACTGATAAACAAATCACAGCATTCTTAGTATCTATTATAGGGTTTGGGATTTCTAGCATTTCTTTTGGATTCTTCCTCAGAGTCTCCATCTCTCTGCTTACTTTACCCAAGTGTTCTTGAGTGTTATCTACTTTTTCCATTAGAGCTCATAATGTTTTGTCAAAGTTTTTTAAAAATCCCCTGTGAAAATTTCAACATCTGTGTCACATTTGAGTCTGGTTCTAATGCTTACTTTGTCTCTAGACTATTTTTCCCTTACCTTGCATCATGCTTTGTAATTTTTTGTTGAAAGCCAGGCATGTGTATCAGGTAATGGGAACTGAGGTAAATAGGCCTTTAGTATGAGGACTTAATGCTAATTTGCTTAGGAATTGGAATGTATTTGTATTTGCTCTGGCTTTAGGTAACAAAAGTTTCAAATTCCTTTAGTGTCCTTGGTTTGTCTCCCCACTTAGCTTTTGGCTTCCCTAAGTACTCTTCCTCAGAAAAGGTTTGTACCTTGCAGCTCTTTCAGCTATAGTCCACTGTTACTGCACTAGAGCCTTATTGTGTGACGATAAGGAAAGCGGGAGGGAGAGCATTCTCTAATCTTATGATTAAATCTTATTCTTTTAGTGGGCCTGAGTCTGGACTATGGCCTTCACAACTATTTCTCTCCTGGTGTATCTTCCCACTGCCCCATCCCCACCTTGTTTTGGTAAAACAGGAAGTTTAGAGGAGCTGGATAAGGATCAGCTGGGATAAGTCTCTGGTAAAGTCCTTTCCCCAGGATAGTAGATCTTTGTTACAGAGAGTACTCTGGGTGTGTTACACAATGATTATACAGCTCCTCCCCATTCCGGAGCTCTGAGGGGATCTTCCTCGGATCTTCAATTGAAACCTGGTAGAGTTTCTAGAGGTAAAACCCATAAGTTTGGGGTTCCCCTAAGACCTCAGAAACTAAGAGTTTCTCATTTTCATGCTAAACCACAAAATTATCATTTAAGTGTTTCTACCAGTTTATGGCTACCTTGGCTTCTGCTCCAGTTAGCAGATTCCAACTATGAGTCTCTGAATTCAACTGTCTAGCCAGTATAGTGTTTTGCCCTGAAACCGCCATTTTCTGATGAGTTCAAGAAAAGTCATTGATATTTGTGGTTTCTCGGTTTTTTGTTTTCGTTTTGTTTATAAATTGTAGCAGCAGTTACTTCCAAGCTCTTCACATATTATTGCTGCAATTGGAAATGTCTTAGTTCTTTTAGGTCAGTGACATTTGTCTTTCTAGCTTCTAAAATTCTATTGCTGTAATCGTTTTTTTTTTTTGTTTTTTGTTTTTTGGCTGTACGCGGACCTCTCACTGTTGTGGCCTCTCCCGTTGCGGAGCACAGGCTCCGGACGCGCAGGCTCAGCAGCCATGGCTCACAGCCGCTCCGCGGCATGTGGGATCTTCCCGGACCGGGGCACGAACCCGTGTCCCCTGCATCGGCAGGCGGACTCTCAACTTCTGCGCCACCAGGGAAGCCCTGTAATCTTATTTTTTCTTTTCATTGTCCTTTTTGATGTTAAGACCTTTTTTTGACATTTTTACGGGATTTGGTGAAGAAGTAGAGGTTAATACATTTGTTCAATTTCCCACACAATTAGTTAAACTTTACCATTGTATTCCCTCAGAACTCCATGAGACATAGTTTCCTCAGCTAGGTCAATATCTATATTGGCTCCTAGAATCATTATTTTGTTCACTTTTATATCTTCAAGGCCAAAACAGTACTTGGTAAGTAATAGGTACCTCAAAAATATGTGCTAAGTAAATGGGTAGATGAATGAATGACTGAATGAACGAATGGTCACTTAAATTACTGGAGTTGTAGGTATGCCGAGAAGGGCCTTCTCTTCAAACCACCTCATCATTGGTCTGCTTAGGCTGGAAGTTCCTTTGGAGTTTCATAGATGTCAGTTTGTAAGCATTTTCTTCTTTCTGGAGTTGTGTGTTAATGTTGAATGACTCTGGGAGAAATGACAGAGAAGCCAATATCACCTAACATTATGGTAGAAAATTTGCATGAACCTAAACAAAATTGTTTGAAGACTGTCAAAACTGGCAGAACTCACATATTTGTGTTGGTAAGATACTCTTCTTTGTAATACCTTGAGAGGAAAATAAAATATCTTTAATATTAATTCTTTTTCCTTATCACAATTATATCTGCATATATTTTTTTAAATGCTGAATTATTACTTTTTTTTAAAATTTATTTATTTTATTTTATTTACTTTTGGCTGTGTTGGGTCTTTGTTGCTGTGCGTGGGCTTTCTCTAGTTGCGTCGAGCAGAGGCTACTCTTTGTTGCGGTGTGCAGGCTTCTCATTGAGGTGGCTTCTCTTGTTGCGGAGCACAAGCTCTAGATGCACGGGCTTCAGTTGTTGTGGCTCGCGGGCTCAGTAGATGTGGCGCATGGGCTTAGTTGCTCCACGGCATGTAGGATCTTCCTGGACCAGGGCTCGAACCCATGTCCCCTGCATTGGCAGGTGGATTCTTAACCACTGTGCCACCAGAGAAGCCCCTGAATTATTACTTTTACTGAAGAATTTCCATGTATCATTTGTTAGTCTAATGCCTGGCACATAGGTAGTTTTTAATAAATAATAATTTCTAATTGATCAAACAAATTGAATGAATTCATTCACACATTGGGTTGAGGGATGTGTGTTTATTATAGAATTCTGCTCTAGAGTAGAAGTTAACAAATGTTTTCTAGGTAAAGGGCCAGGTATTAAATATTTTTGGTTTGTGAGCCATAAATCCCTGTTATAACTATTTAGCTCTGACACTGTAGAGCAAAATCAGCTATAGACATACGTAAATGAATAGGCATGACTGCGTGCAAATAAAACTTTATTTACAAAACTAGGAAGTGGGCTGGATTTGAGCCATGCACCCTGGCTTGGGAAACCCTACACTAGAGTCCAGGCACTTGACCTGTACTCTGTAATTTTTTATTCCTCTTTCTACTGAACATTCCCTTTGGTACGTACCATAGGCCCCTCAATCTCAGCATGTTGAAAACTGAGTTTATCATTATTCACCGACTTAAGTGTTCCCTGTGTATTTTCTACCTCAGGAAATGCCAAAACCTTCTCCCCAACTAATCAACAGTCTAAGATTGCCTATCTCCACTTCACTTAGTTGTTCCGGGGTTTTATCTTGTTCCTTCATCTGGAACATATTCCTTTGCTGTCTCGTTTTGTTTAATAGGGACCAATATCCCTTTCATTTTATAGGATAACATTTTAAAAAGTAACATACATGAAAAGAGGATTTGAAATCAGTTGTGTTTTTAAAGACATGTTATCATGGTTTCTTTTAAATTCCATCAGTGTATTTCTACAACAGTGCATATCTATGACTATATCTCTACTTGGAAATAGTATTAAAAGTCAAAATTCAAAAAGTTGTAAATATCAAATTTAGAGCCAAATGGTCCTACTATATACCTTAACCCCATGATGAGTTTTGATTTTTATGTATGAAAACATAAAGAGAGGGAATATATTTATTTATGCACATGTAAAATTCTTATTTTTGAAATTTTTACAAGTTTTCATTGAGGGAATGTAAAAATTGATGGGTTAAGATATTTTATACTACTGTTTTGAGCATAATATATATATTATTTAAACTGTTAACTCAAGATTTCCATATTTCTTACCAATCAGTTGTCTCTTTTTTCCCTTGTTGCTTTATTTTGTAAGTAATTATTGACCAAACCTGGTTGTTCTCTAAAAGAAATTCATTTCCCCATAATGTTTGTGTGGACTCTGGGACTATGAATCATGGAGACACATAATTTATGTATTTGTAGGGATACATTAATGCATATTTTTTACTTGAAATTACATTTAAACCCTGAACATAACAGTAAATATTACTCAGCTGCTTTTTTTAACATACAAAGTTTGTAAAGTAAGGCTTTTAAAGCATGCAATTCATGTTAAAAGACCTAAAACACCCATCAGCCTGATCTGGAGTGAGATGTCCCTGGAGTCAGGGGAACACCCATATACGAATTCCAGTTCTTCAGAAATAGCTATAAATCTGTGCAAACAACGTCTCTTATTTATTAATACCACCTTTATTTACACTGTATGTGTTTTTCCTGGAAGATTACTCAAAATTTTGCAAGTTAGTCTGTGAATGAATACGTAAGAAAATATTTATCACTAATCACATGCATTCACTCACTTCAAGGAATTTCCATTTCATAGAAGAGTGTGTTCCAGATGTGTTTTAGAAGTTGCCTCTCCTAGAGACATTGGTAGAGAAAGAGAACTCAGATCTTTAAATTGCCATTCCAGAACTCCACGTTTTGTCTGAGAGCAGAAGCAGTGGTCTTAGGGGGCAGAAGTCCTTTGAAATTCTTTTCAAATTTTAGCCTCCAGGCAGCAAGGAGAGGCAATGGTGGCCAGGGAAGGGTGAGTGAGCAAAAGAAAATGTGATCTCAGGATCCAGAATTCTGGGTCAATGCATGGCCAAACATCTTCCACAACCTGGTTTTTAAGAAGCAGTGAAAAAAATCGTGCACAGATGAACTTCTGTAAAGTTCTGGTGCATTACTGTAAATTGCTATGAAAAGACCAAGATTTATTAATATAATGTGCAGCTTCCTAATGCTATCCCACCTGAAGCCCATGGCACTTTATGTCCTCTGGTTGTGTTGGTTCCTTTCCAGGTAGAACCCAAATCAAAGGTCCAATTTCAACTCAGTGGAATGAGCAGCTCTACTTCAAAAGGTCAACTTGTGTCCTAAAAATGACATAATTAACCTGAACTATTAGGTTCAGGTTAACCTAACCTGAACTATTAATAGCCATTTTTACTAGTTTCCAAAAAAGAACAAGTTCTTCTTACTTTTAGGTTTTTTTCACCAAAGGTTTTGGTTTAGTGCTAGATTAAAAGGTAAATTTAAGTGGACATGATACATTGTTTTGGAGTTCTTTTGCTTTGGAGTAATCTGTATTTTGGTAACCAGTTTTTACTGACAGAGCCACAGAATGACAATGTGGTTTAAAATTGCCTATGAAGCACAATGTGTTCATGAAAAAATGTTATAGAAATGCTCTGTCTTTGCCACTTTATTCAGTGTCCCCAAAAGCGGTCATGTCACTGAGGTGAGAGGGTTGACTCTTCCATACTCTTTTCACAAAAATCTCCTATATAGTATTTCTCAAAGTATATTAGTGGCAAATAACCCATTTACATCAAGATATCTTTCTTGCCACTCCTGCACAACTGGAATTCATGCCACCTCACCTTCTAACCCAGCCCTTATATCTCAGCCTGTGGTTCAGTCCTTCTCCAGTTAGGAACAGGGAGAGTGTGTTGTGGGGAAGAAAGGTTTGTATTAGTGCTCTATTGCTGCTGTAACAATTACCACAAATTGAGTGGCTTGAAACAACACAAATTTATTATCTTACAGTTCTGGAGGTCAGAAATCTGAAATGGTCTCACTGGTCTAAAATGAAGATACCAGGGGGGCCACATTCCTTTCTGGAGACTCTAGGTTAGAATAGAAAAATCAGAACATTTGTGCTGTGCCTGGCATTGTGCTCAACTAGATGGAACTAAATGACTCTCAGTTTATAGGCACTGGGGAGTGCTTCTCTATTCATTTGGCTTCCTTCTATTTTTATTCCAGAACTGTGAGTGGCAGCAATTACTGGTAGGTGGGTTTGCCCTCAGTAGACCTCAAATTTTCCTTCAGTGGTCTATTCTAATGACTCAAGTGGGGTTGAGGGTGGATAAAAAGAACAGAGAGCGTTCCCAAATCTATTTGGCCTTTAACCTAAGCCACGTTTTCCAATATAGGTTTCACTGGCAATAAAGTTGACATATTCATCCTATCACTTTATCTGCTATATACAAGATGAATTTTATTTGTGACCCCCTAAAAATTCAGTATCCCTTCTATACAGTAGTTCTGGATTTACTCATATCACCAGTTTGGACTCAAACACAGATCTGACACCAAAGGTCTTATTCTTAACCATTAATCATCTTTGCCTACATGCTACAATTATTGATATTTTAAAGTTCAAATAATTTCATTAGCTATATCTCACACATAAAAGATGTTCAATAATTGTGAGATTTTCTCCCTCTGCTTTATGAGTAGAAGGAGAATCAAGTAAAGTAGAAATTTGTAAATATTGTATAAGGTAATTTTTACATTAATCAGCTCTCAACATCTAGGGCAAATAATTTTCAATCTAATGGTTGGTTTTTCATTCATTGATTGGTCTCTTCATTCATACATTCAATTAGTTTTTACTTTTTAGAGAAAAATATAAGGTAAAATGAGTAAGTCCAAATTTAGTTTTGAGCATAGCATTCATGTTTTTAAATGAACAATACAGGAGAATGAAATTCAACTGTTTCCCTGTAACTCTCAAAGCTAATATTTCTTTTTTTTCCTGATATAGAATAACATAACCAAAGAAGATGAACTGCCTGGAACTTATAATAAATAATACCAATTCAGCTGTGTAGCCATAATTTTTGCTTTTGTGACCCCAGCATGAATTCATCCTTGTATCTTCTGACAGTAACATAACCTTGGCATACCTCTAACAGACAGTCTGAATATCACATCCCCTATAATAATTATAGGAAAGGTTGAGACAAATTTTTACTTGATTTTAAAAAAATTGTGGACAGGATACTCTCCAGTATTATTATGCTTCCATGGAAAAGCTAACTACTAACACTTACTAAACAACTAACAACAGATTTTCTCTGTTGCAGCTGGCGATAAGTTTTATAGATCAGTAGATATTTCTCAGGACATCAAATGCAGGATGAGATCAGTCTGTCTCTATGGGATTAGGCTGCAAAGCTATTGGTGTTTTTGAGGAAAAACAGTGACAGATGGTGTATCATTCACTTTTGTTGTTGGGCAGATTTATATAGGCATCGCGCTACCACGTAGCTAATGTTAAAAGCAGAATTTCCACTTGTGAAAATATACACTGTTGCTTTAGGAAGTATGAATACCTGCTCTATCATCTTATGCTCTAATAGTTAAGCAGAATGTGGAAGTTTTACCCTTTTGCAAATACAATTTGGAAAGCCAGATTTCATTTGATTTTCTCAACTACAAAATTTTCTAAGGCTCTTTTGATACTTGCTTGAGGGTGTGATGATTTGCAACATGTAAGATCAAGTATTAAATAAAACACTAAACTCTGAAGTCAGAAAATCAGAGCTTGAGTCCTGGTTCATTCATTTGAAATGCATGACCTTGGGGAGATTAGTCAACTTTTCTAATATTTATTTGTAAATAACATATATCAGCCTCAGACATTTATTATGAAATTTTATAGGCCATTTTCACTTCTAAATATAATATTTGGTATGTAGTAATACTTATTAGCTATTATTATTACCTTATGTTAGTTAGGGTTTGAGCAGAAACAACACATTCAAAGTATCGAATTGAAAAGACTTTATAATGAAGGACTTATACAGAGGCGTGTTCAGGCGGTAAAGAAAGTAGAGAGAATGGTTGATTATCCATAACAAGCAACAGTTGCAAACAATGACCAGCCTGTAAGAAAGAGGGAAGGGACTGGTATTATCAGAATGCAGGGAAATCTGTAGGCTTAGGAGGCTAGGATCCCTGAATAAATGTGGCAGCAGAAGCAGAGTCACACAGCCATTGACACAATCACAGCTGGTGGGGAGGGATGTGAGGCAAATCAATTCTCCACTGCCCTACAAATTACTCTCATATGTCAGACCCAGTGGAAGCCAGAGACTAAGGAAGCACCATAATGAGGTCCGTAGAGGTCAGCCCTCTGGGGCACAGGACAGGGTAGAGATGGTAAATAGAGTGTAGCCAGCATGGCATTAGATTTGACAGTCTCCTCCTGAGGTCCCACATCTTCTCCTGCGTGAATTGTGACAATCTGGGCCTGTTTGCCAAGCAAACACTTGCTCTGTCTCATCCAGGATACAGCTGTGGCCTCCTTGGAGGCTCCACTGCTCTGGACGCCAGTTACTCTCTCTCAGCCACATGGACTTCTTTCTTCAGATGCAAGGGTCTTGAGGTCACAAGTCCAGAGAACTTCCCTGTACTGGAAGCTGCCTCATCCTGGTCTCTTAATGGAAAACCATTGCCAAGGGCACTTTGATGTGAAGACAAAGTGTAGGCGTAGCAGTGTTATTCTATTGAGTCATTTCCAATATCGGTAACTCTGAGGAGCTAGACCACCACATTTTCCTCTCCCAAAGACACACTTTTTTTTTTTTTTTTTTTTTTTTTTGCGGTATGCGGGCCTCTCACTGTTGTGGCCTCTCCCGTTGTGGAGCACAGGCTCCGGACGTGCAGGCCCAGTGGCCATGGCTCACAGGCCCAGCAGCTCCGCGGCATGTGGGATCTTCCCGGACCGGGGCACGAACCCGTGTCCCCTGCATCGGCAGGCGGACTCCCAACCACTGCGCCACCAGGGAAGCCCCAAAGACACACTTTTGAACACAAGTAGTATTTAATCTTTTTCTGAATAGAAGAAGGTAAATTTATTAAATAGTTGCCCTTTATATCAGTACATTTAATTTTAGAACTCCTTTCATGTGAAATAGTTGGTACTTTTAAACTGTTTCACAACAGTATTTCAGGGGAATAAGATACTGGCTTGGTGTGTGATTAAATGGAAAACATGTTTTCATAATGTCTTTTCTCTATTGCTTTAAAGTAGCTAGATATAATTTAAAGCAGAAGATTGAGGTAAATTTCTGACTCCACCAGCTCAGAGAGCTCACTTAACCTCAGTGGGTGGCCATGCTTTCATCTTTGACATTAGGATGTGAATATTTGCCCTGCTCTAGGGTAGAAATCACATAACAGATATGAGAATCTTTATGTAAATTATGGTTTATTTGAGAAACGAATTCTTTTTTCTTTTCTCTGTTTCTGTCTCTGTCTCTTTCTCTTTCTCTCTCTCTCTTTTTTTCTGGCAACATGAACTCTGCTATCCTCTAACTCAGGGAAAGCCTAGGGTTTTGGTCAAGAGTTATATAATGACTAGCTCTGAGACTTTGAAGAAGTCCCATGACACTAGACAGATAATAGATACTTTAAAGATATATTATTTTAAAAGCCTATTGAATAAAATATATTTAATTTTATCTTTAATTCTCAACTTTGTACAATGTTATTTAGCTAAAATCATATTCAAATATTAATTCTTTTTTGAGATATAGTTGGTTTTGCAGTTCCTTGCTAAGTTAATAAAGAATAACATTGTTTCGTATAATTGATTGATAATGTTTAATTCAGGTATGATGTTAGTATAACTTTAAAAAGTGCTTGCCCTCATCATAGAAGAAGAATGATATAATATACCAGATGGAAATCCACTTACTCCTTAGGGGTCAGGAATGCAAATAAAATAACTATGTAATAATATGGTCCAGCTGCACTTTTGGATTTAGCAGAGGCCCTAGTCGTGATATGACATCTGAAAGATTTTTCACAACATATTTTTCCAGATGAAATTTGTCATGTCCAGATACAGATTACAAAAATCTGCCAAATTACAAAAATCTACACAGATGCTAGATTTTAAAAAAGAAGGGACTTGGGCTTCCCTGGTGGCGCAGTGGTTGAGAGTCCGCCTGCCGATGCAGGACACACGTGTTCGTGCCCCGGTCCGGGAAGATCCCACATGCCGCGGAGCAGCTGGGCCCGTGAGCCATGGCCGCTGAGCCTGCGCTTCCGGAGCCTGTGCTCCACAACGAGAGAGGCCACAACAGTGAGAGGCCCGCGTACCGCAAAAAAAAAAAAAAAGAAGGGACTTAACACGAGTTAGGAATTGTTCGGTAACTACTCCTTCTCCTTCTCTCATCCCCAAAAATGCAATCCAACAACTCAAATACCGTTCAATAAATCTATAAAATAAGCAGGTTCTACCTTGCTCTGAGTTTCTTTCTTTATATGAAACACATCAAAAGTCCCTGATAGAGGATGTTTGTATATATCAGTGTGTTTGTGTGTGCATGTTTTTAAAATATGGACCATTATTGGAAATCCCAAAAAGCACATAGGAAATGTATACTTACATTTTCACTGCTGTTCAAAAGACCTCATGCTTTGGTCTGTATCCTTGACCCTTTCACAGTACACTCAGTTGGTGTAGTGAAGAATGTTATGAGCTGTAAGTCAAGTAAACAAGTCTTTATAAGTCAAGTAAAATCAGTCCAAATTCAGGTTCTCTCATTTTCATGCTTTGTGGCCATCGTGACAGTCATTAAACTTTCTGAGACTGAGGTTCTAAAATGAACAAAGTCATGCTTAAACTAGAGAATCTCCAGGTTCCCTCTAAATTCTGAAATGTATTGAAATTTATGCTTCTAATTTTAGAATTCAATTATCTGTAGCCTATGTTGCCCCCAAATGGCCTCTAAATAAATGTTTTATTTTATATTTTAATAGATTTTATTTTTTAGGGCAGTTTTAGTTTTTCAGAAAAAAAATGTTCAGAAAGTACAAGGAATGCCTGTACACTCTCTGCTCCCTTCTCACTGTTTCCCCTATTATTAACATCTTGCATTACTGTGGTACATTTGTTACAATTGATAAACCAATATATTCAGTACATTAACTGAATTCCATAGTTTGCATCAGGGTTCACTCTTTATGTTGTAGTTTTGACAAATGCATAATGTTATGTGTCCACCATTATAGTATCATACAGAATAGTTTCAACAACCCTAAAATTGTCCTGTGCTCCACCTATTCATCTCCGTTTCCCTCCTCCTGAACTTGGGAAACCACTGATTTTTTTCTATCCTTATAGTTTTGCCTTTTCCATAATATCACATGGTTAGAATCATACAGTGTGTAGCTTTTTCAGGTTGGCTATTTTCTCTTAATAACATGCATTTAAAGTTCCTCCAAGTTTTTCTGTGGCTTGATAGTTTATTTTTATCACTGAATAATATTTATCGCATAATTGTATTATTATTTGTTTATCCATTATCCTATTGAAAGACATTTCGTTGCTTCCAATTTTTGGCAATTATGAATAAAGCAGCTATAAACATTCATGGGCAGGTTTTTGTGTGGACATAAAATTTTAACTCATTTGGGTAAATACCTAGGAGCATGATTGTTGGCTGTATTGTAAGACTATGTTTAACTTGTAAGAGACTGCCAAACTGTCTTACAAAGTGGTTGTATCATTTTGTATTCCCACCAACAAAGAATTAGTTTTTATAAACAAATTTTTTTACTTTAAGAAATACAATCTAAATAAAATCAGTCCAAATAGCTCCTGAGTATGAATATTTTAATAACTAAACATCAGTTAGCTTATACTTCATATAATAGGAATTCTTGTTTATACAAGATAAAAAATTTGATATATGTTTAATAGTATTGTTTTACAGACTTTGCCATCATTTAAACTATATATCTAAAATATTCCATATACATGAAAAAAATGTGTTTTTGTATAATATCCTTTAAGAACACTTTTAGCTACCTGTGATAATGTTCACTACATTTCATGTGTATTTATATTACTGTAAGTCAGGTATACAACTGATGAGTCTGAGGAATTTCTACAACACTTCTGAGCTAATCACAAGTCATGTTGGTTTTACTGAGTCTCAGAACTTGGCCTCTGGTTGATGCAGATGTTTTCTGGTGATCAGCTACGTCTTGGTGAGATCCAAGATTATAACATTTAGAAACCCACTGTATAAGAAATTAAATTTTCAGGCCTAAAATATAAGCTTTGGAGCATGAGACCCTTTCATAATATAACTCCTGATTTCCTCTCTACTTTCACTTATTTCCACTGCTGGTCTTATCCAATGCTCCAGATATAAAGAAATATTTGACATGAAAATGCTTGCTTTAGTCCGCAAATTCTGGAAGCCAGTAATATATAGTGGGTTCAGATGTGGGTCCTAAAGCCAAAGTGTTGGTTCAATTCCCGTATCTGCAACTTCTTAGCTATTTGAAAATGGGTTGTCATTTAACTTTTATTAGCCTCAGTTTACTTCATTGAGTTGTTGTAAGAATTAGATGAGACAATATCTGCAAATATTTGAGCACAGCAGAGAGATAGCAGACCAGAAAGGTTAATGAGTACTATCATTAAGAGTGTTGGACTTGTTTCTTTCCACTGACTCTCCTTTTCTCTGCCTCACTTATTTATTAAAAGCATTCAGGGATCATCTCCAAGAAATCTTCCTTGACAACCTGTCACTGTCGCTCACCAACAAGCTGAATGAGTTCTTCTTGCTAGATGGAGCATTCTCTTTCCCTTTATCCTAAAACTCATCACTCTATCTAATTTGTTACTTTTCTGTTTGTTACTAACATGTAAACCCCTTGAGGTCCCAGACTCTGTGTTACCCCATTGTTATCACCAGCACCGGGCACTTAGGAATCCTTTGGTTGAAGTAACGGAAAACTTGACTCAAAATCAGGCTTGAACAACAGAGGAACTTAATGGGCTACATAACTGATGACCAGAGGTATGTCCGAATTTAGGCGAGGTTTGATCAAATGTTCTTGACATCAAAAAAGACCCTTCGGGGCTTCCCTGGTGGCGCAGTGGTTGAGAGTCCGCCTGCCGATGCAGGGGACACGGGTTCGTGCCCCGGTCCGGGAAGATCCCACATGTTGCGGAGCGGCTGGGCCCGTGAGCCATGGCCGCTGAGCCTGTGCTTCTGGAGCCTGTGCTCCGCAACGGGAGAGGCCACAACAGTGAGAGGCCTGCGTACCGCAAAAAAAAAAAAAAAAAAAAAAGACCCTTCGTTTCCATGCCTCCTTGCCACCATTCTCAGTGCTGTTTCAACCTAAGGCTGCTCTTTCTTGGGGTTACAGATGGCTGCCAGGGTCTGCTAGTGGCTACCAGTGACTCAATTACTGTCAGCAGACAGAGAGAACATTGGTCTGAGGAGTTCTCCTGGGAGAACACGAAAGCTTCTTTCTTTCTCAGAAGCCCTCGAAACATCTCTTCTTGTCACATTGACCTGAATTGGATCGTGTGCTCATCCCTGAAGGCCAACAGCATGGGTTGTGCCTATTGGCTTAGTCAGTTGGGTCATACCTAGGCTGGGTTTGGGCTATTTCCACCCCCCTTCCCTGCCCCCCGCCCCACACCCATTCACATGAGCTGCACAGAAAAAGAGGAAAATAAAATAAAATTAGCAGACTGTTACCAAGAAAAAGGAGGAACATATGTGATAGACACAATGACACCCTCCCTTTTGAAAAGCACAAAACTGGATCAGAAAATAATCTTGTGATCTTTAATGCTATGGCATCTATGAAAGAAAGTGATATGCCTAAGTATGATTTCCACCATATACTTCTTTGAAATGAAATTCAAATTATGTGTATGGGAGCTAACCTCCAATATATACATTGTGAGTTGCATATACTGTTTGATATGAGCTTCATGAAAATAGGGTCCTGATTTATTTGGTTTACTACTAAATCCCCCAGTCATAGAATAGTACCTGACACATAGTAGACATATAATAAATATTTGTTTAATTAGTTCATTCAATTAATTAATATTTCTAATGTTTGAGGTTTACCAATAGAAAGACCAAAAATGCACATGCTGGAGTAAAACAAATCACATTTTTTCTGTCTAGATTATTAAAGTGCCCAAATCTCTACATTAATGACTAATTTACATGGCATTGGAAAAAAAGGAGCAAATAAAAACAATGTGCTCTGAAGAACTTGTTCAACTCATGTGAGCAGCTGCATCATAAGGTGACTGATGAAAAAATTCAAGGCAGTGAGGCAGGGACTCAAGATTTGTATGCTAGGGGAGAGCAGGGTTAACCCATTCCAGGTTATTCTCAGTACAGCAATCTGAGTGAGGAGTTAAAATCTAATTCACAACATACAACTTCTCTTTACAAAACTGTACAGTGGCTCTGTATTTTCATTTTAAAAAATCAGCCAAAAATTTTAAAAGCCTATGAGACTTCAGAAACAACCCCCCTCCCCTAGTCACCGCTCTAACTTAGATTAATCTTGTGATACTCTCTCCCTCACTCACTCCCCTCCCACTATTGTTAATACTTTGCTGTTGCTCAAATAATCCAGGTAGTGTTTCGCCTTAAAGCCTTGGCACCAGTAATTCCCTTTGCCTGAAAAACTCTTCCCTTACATTGTACGAGTCCGCTCAGTTATCTCTCTAAGATAGCTAATATGGTACCCTATTTAACACTGTACCCTGTTCCTCCCTTATACCTTGACACCAAAACCCTATATCATGCTCTACCTTTATTATTTCCATAGTATGTTTTACCTTCTCACATGCAATGTAATGTATTCTTATCATTATTATTCATTTTTTATCTCCATCATCAGAATGTAAACTCCATGAAAGTAGAGATTATTATTTTGTTCACTGATTGATTCTGAGGCATAGAATAAGACTTGGCACATAATATAGCTCAATACATATTTAGTAAATAAATGACTGAATAAGCTTCTACTGTATTAACCATATATTCAAGTCAGTAGTTCAGGCTTATACTATACAGAACAGTAACCCAAAAGGGCAAATTGATTGTCTGTCTTTATTTTCCAATATGCTGACTATTATTTATCTAGGCCTTCTCCATGTTAGAAAATATTCTTGCCAAACAAAATGTACTTTGAGCATATTTAATACTCTAAATTTTTTCTGTGTTTTAATAAAACCCAACTCTCAAATGAAACTAAATAATGGTATAATAGACATAACAGTGACTAGTTTACAGCCAATTTTGGGTTTCTGAGCATTTGCCCAAGGTCCAAGTATATAACAAAATTTTGAGCAGAAACTCAAAGTTATAAATATATACTTTATTGATTTATTGTGTGACCCATTATGGTTGAAATTTGAGTTTTTCCAGCAGGACACTGCTAGGTATAAGGATTGCACATTTTTCACAAAGTGGCACATATCTTTATCTGGAGAACAGAAATTTCTAAAAAATTTTATGATTCTACTTTTAAGCTTTTTTAAAAGAGCTAGCCAATAAATAATCTCTATTTTAGTGAAATCTTAATTGTACAGAAACAAACACATACATAAGAGAGATAAGTTCTTCTTGGTATTTTTTTTTCCTGATTGGAGTCTTTCTTTCTAAACATTATTAATTTATACTAGTGACATCCTCTTACTTGGAAATTAGTCAGCAGTTATTATGGATGTGATTGTCTCAGTTCATTTGGACTGCTATAACACAAATACCATAAACTGGGTGGCTTATGTATATTTATTTCTCACAATCTGGAGACAGGAAAATTCAAGATCATGGCACCTGAATATTCAGTGTCTGGTGAGAGCCTGCTTTCTCATTGACAGCTGTCTTCTCCTTGTAACCTCACATGAAGGAAAGGGTGAGGGATCTCTGTGGGACCTCTTTCATAAGGGCACTAATCTTATTCACGAGGGCTCCACCCTCATGACCAATCAATCACCTCCTAAAGGACTCACTTTCTAATACCATCTCTTTGGGGGTTAGAATGTTAACGTTAACTTTGAAGTGACACAAACATTCAATCTATAGCAGTGATTATTTGGCACTTTTTTTTTTCTTAATTGAGCTGATAATAGAACAATTTAATGCAGTGATTATTTGGCATTATTTTGTTCTGCAGAGCTTCATTCCTTGAAGATGTTAGTGTTTTTGTTTTTCTCTTTCAGAATTCTTGCTTCATTTATATCTGTTTACCATGTATTGTGAAAGAATAATGGTTGAAAGGTCAAATGTTATAACTTCAAACTGCTTAAATAGCTTGATTTTCTTTAGACCGGGCCATGTATTTTCCTTGCATCAGACTTCCTGACAGCTTCTTGTCTTCCCTATGACATCCAGCGTCTCTCAGAAATCTCTCACCGGAATTCATCCAAGCTTTGCTCTTCAAAATTGGAAATTTTTCATCATCTTATGACAGCCTTCTGTTTAATTCTTCCCTTCTTTAGTCAACCAAAAATTTTCTTATTCCTCATATAATTTATCCTTTCCTTTACTCAATAATTTCAATACATATTTTTAGTCCCTAGTATGAACCAGGCACTGGTCTAAAGAAAGGAAATGTAGTGGTGGACAATATAGACAGGTTCTCTGCCCTCATAGAACTACTGGATGTGGCCTCTTTCCCCAAGAAACAATGCCTGTCTGTATTCCCAGTCTTGTGAAGTCCTTCTCCCTAAACCTGAGTTGGTCCTGTGACCTGCTTTAACCAGTAGAATGCAGAGAAAGTCATGCTATGCAAGTGGTGGCCTAAAGGTTAAGAAGGATGGGAGATTCAGCAATTTCATTCTGGAGAAAACTCCCCATAATGTAAGGCTCTGACTACCCTGAAACCAGTATGCTGTGAGGAAGACAACCTAGCTACATAAAGAAGCCATGTGACTGAGGTCATCTTTGAAGTGGATGCTTAAGTGGTGTCCCGCAGATGAGCTGCCCTAGCTGGAATCATCTTGACCAGAAACAAACTCCACTGACCCTGGCCCAAATTGCCAAACTGTGCTCAAGTAGACAAAAGAATTGGTGTTTTAAGGCACTAAGTATAGGGGTCAATTGTCATTTGGTAACAGATAACCAAAGCACAAGGTATTTTCAGGTAAGGTTGATTGGAAAAAAGTCAAAATTCACCAAATGTCACCACACCCAAATGTTATTTACAGATTTGTAGGAAAAAAATGCATCTAACAGGAATCATACAAGCAATAACCATATTTTAAAATATTATCCTCTTCCATGATACTTTATGCATTTAGTTATATATATATATATATATATGCATATACTCATATATACTTTTATTATTTCATTCATTTATATTTATTTTAATAATATTTGAGCACCTAGTGCCAGCCACTACACACATGAAATATGTTACTGAATAAAAGTGATATATTTCACAGAAACTGTGAAAGATAATAAATATTTGCAGCATTAAGCCACTATTTTTTGGGTAATTTAGCTACAGAGCAATAGATAACTAATTGGGGAGCTCTATTTCACACTATTTGTCCCCACTCCCCAAAGTCATATTCCTGAAAGCCCCGGGACCCATAACATTGTTGCCTACAAAACGTGGATTCTGAAATGAGATAGACCTAATTACAGATCTATAACTTCCTACTCATGTGTCTTTGAACAAGTCACTTGACTGTTTTGAGTGATCACTTTCTGCACCTTAAGAAAATTGGGCTGTAACATTTATTTCATTGGATGTTGCAAGGATCTAAAGAGACAAACATAAATATAAGCCCTGTTGTCATTTCTGCTCACATCACAAGTTCCTTTAGAAGAAATTCTCTAACTTCTAAGTTGGTAGTGCATTTGGAGAGTAGGGATCAAGAACTGATGTGGGGGCCCAGGCAAAGCATGATGGTGGCTCTGAGAAAGTCCCATCAAAATAAGACATAATGAGAAAGTAAAAGGAACAGAAATTCTTCTTGATGATATCCATTAATTTTTAAAACTTTTACGTTCCTCTTAATAAGGTTCCATATCTTTAGGCTAAATTTTTCTACTTCCTTTAAATAGTTCTCATATACCATTTTAGTCATTCATCTATGAAAGTATTTTACTCTAAATTGTTCTAAATAAAGGTACCCAGAACTGAAAGAAATAGTCCAAGCATTGACTAATCAGTACAAAGCTGAATTTTTGCCTTCCTAGTTTTAACTACAGTACTCTTCCCTTAATAAAGTTTGAAATGGTATTATCTTCTTGGTGATGAAATCACTGCTTTACTTGATATTGAATGTACTGATAACCGTAAAGCTGCTAAGTCATGGTCTCCTTATTTTGTACCAGTGAATTCTGTTGATTGCACATGTGTGAAAGTCTCATATTTACCTTTGGTAAATTTCACCTTGTAACACTTCCCATCTCCTCAGTCCATCACTTTTTGTAGACACATTTGTCCAGAGATAGTTGTTCTCTTCCTCATAGCTTATCAGTAATTTCAATTTACTTAATTTTACCAAAATTATAGCTAAATGCATGTAGGCTTTTATCCATGTGAGGTGAGGAGATATAAATAACTATAATCAGCATCAAAATGTATTTGAATATATCTAAAAATCATCTCAATGAGTATTAACCAAATAACCAGATGTGCATGATTCATATGTATTATGTTTATATTTCTTCCATAGAATACACTGATTAAAAATTTATTTATTTACTCATAATTTTTTTGTGTGCCATGTACTTTGCTAGGTGCTGAGGATATAGCGGTGAACGAGACAAGCTAGGCCTGTGCATTACAGAATTAATGACAAGCAAACAATGGCAACACATGACACGGAGTCGATTCTATTTCACTTAATCTTTGTATGAATTCTGCATGTGTAATCAATTTTAATTGTCAGGTTAATTGCAACCTCACCACGTTAAAATAAATTTTAGAACACTCTGTTCTACTGCTGAGATAAAACTATTTAGTTTATAATTTGGGGCTGCTTTGGAAATGCCATCAGCCTATTTCAGAATGTTTTATTTTTACAACATATTTATGGTATCAGTTTTTGTTTTTCATTGATTGCATGTGTATATTCAAGATATATCTAGCCTGCACCTCTACTTTGGTACATCAGCCTTTTTTAAGAGTTGACATCATTATAATCATTGAATAGCTATGGTTAAAAGAACTATTCCACTGTAAGTTCTATTTTCTTTTTTTTAAGTTGGTTATCATTTTGCCTTTGTGGTATAGGTAGATTACACCCAAGTGTCTATTTAGAAAGAGAAAGGTCACTGAAGATGCAGAGTGCATTCAGTGGACTATACTGACCCAACATATACTGCTACAGCCTAGTGTGTAAAACAAGATCGTGAAGAAAGCTTAAAGATATTTGGTTATATATGCCTCATGTTGTGAGTTATGGAGAAACTAGATGTTTCTGAGGGTAGAGCAAAGACTTGGACCCAGATTTTCTGTCTTCCATTCAGTGGTGTTTCCACCACACCATGTTTCATGCTTATACTGGGAATGCTAGGGATGTTTATACTAGGGCAGATATAGAGGAAATGAGATTGGCTGTGTCCTATTCTTGGGTCATAGGTTCATGGGGTTCATTATGGCATTCTCAACTTTTGTCTTTGTTTGAAATTTTCCACATAAGAAGTTTAAAGGTAAGTAGAAAGAGCTCACCTCTTTATTTATTTATTTCATTTTTTTCATCTCTCATTTAGTACGTCACTATAATTTATAATGTAGAGGTAACTGAATGTAATATAATTTTTGAGGAAAGTAAGTACAGATTACAAAGTACAGATTATGTGCTGATGTGTGCCACTTTTGGGGCACACATCTGCACATAATCATGCTAGCAAGAAGAAACTAGAAGCTATCCTAGGAAATAAGCATGCTATAGAGTCACCATTTCTGCTATGGTAGAAAGTTGTTTTTGGTTTCAGGCTGATTGAATTTCAGTACTGTTGATAAATTATTGTTTCTATGATGTCCAAAATGTAAGCACTTGTGACATCTTATGTAGCATATTGGTTCATCTTATACTCAACCTAGTAAAACATTAATCCAACAGAATTCAACTAATTGGGACCGTACATTAATATCTTGTCCAATTATCTGTGCAAGAGTAGAATGAACACAAATAGATTGATAGGGAAGATATAATCATTGAAAAATAAATTCTGGGATATGTCTTGTGATTTCTACAGACTTGGACTTACAGGATCTTATTGCATGTAAGATGGTCCTAAGATACATAAAGATACAACATCTGTAAAGGAAGATTGGGTTGGTAGTTACACTAAATTAACTCAGGCCACAAAGTATGTTAAATACATCTTAGAAAGTTGAAAAACAGGGATAAAAAGAAAGAAGAGGCTTCCTTTGCACATTTTCGCTAACTAGAAAATTTAATAAACAGAACTAATCATATTCTATGAGTTAGGGTTATTCAGTGAGCTTCAGGGTATTAATACTGTAGAAAAAAATGCATGACTCAAACAAATGCAGTGCTGATAACAGTCTCGAATGTCAAGAATGCTCACTGAATTGTCCTCATGTCTTATCTGATGTTTATGGCACAGAAGGAAGGAATGAAAAATTTTTGCCAACGACTCTAAATACAGTGGATTGCTAAACTGTCTCTTCCCCAGAACCAGGACTATTCTTGCTGTTTAAGACACCACAATTCATATTCTTTTAATTACTCATTCTTAAGAGTCTGGTGTGTCACAAAACTTGTGGCTGTAACTTTGAAGATTTACTTTTTCCAGAGTTTACAAAATGAGCAAAAATATTATAGTAAGCCACTGAACTTTCCAGACTTCTTCAGAACCACAAACTGCTAGACCTCTGTATGTCACGTGAAATGATTCAAAAATTGCTCACCCAGTACACATCCCCAAATTCCCAGTTTGAGAAAGCACAGATATTTGATAAGGAGCCAAACCCAGGGGAGCATGCCTGGGCTTTTTTGCACATGGAATTGCTTAGAATTAAGACTAATTCATTCAGGGACCCCAGGGTGGGAAACAGTTCTTTTGCTCTTTGAACTCTGCCACATACAGGAGTGCTATTGTATTCCTTCATTTATTCAACGTTCATTCATTTATCAAGTACTTATTTGTAGAAATCAACATCTCTTGTCCTCATGAGACTTGCATCTGGCGAGTGTGACAGACAATAGTATGTGAAAAAAATAAATGAGATGATTTCAATAGCAATAGATGAAAATTTAATCCCAGCTCCTTTCTTCTTAATAGTTATATGAACTTGGTAATGTTTCTTAACTTTTTTGATATATTAATTTTTTAAGTTAAAAAAATTTTTTTTTTTTTGGTTGCGTTGGGTCTTTGTTGCTGTGCGTGGGCTTTCTCTAGTTGAGGCGAGCAGGGGCTACTCTTCGTTGTGGTGTGCAGGCTTCTCATTGGGGTGGCTTCTCTTGTTGCAGAGCACGGGCCCTAGGCACGCAGGCTTCAGTAGTTGTGGCACGTGGGCTCTAGAGTGCAGGCTCAGCAGTTGTGGCGCAGGGGCTTAGCCGCTCCGCGGCATGTGGGATCCTCCCGGACAAGGGCTCGAACCTGTGTCCCCTGCACTGGCAGGTGGATTATTAACCACTGTGCTACCAGGGAAGCCTGAAATATTAATTTTTAAGATGTTAATGAAATAACATTTCTCCTAGGGTTTGTATGAAGATTAAATTAGATTATGTAGCAAGGTTCTTGGAAAATAATATGTGCTTCATTTGCATAGGATGTATGCTAGGATGTCTGCAGTGCTATTTGTAATGTTGGAAAAGATGGAAGCAAGCCAAATTTCCTCAGAGGAAAATGGAATGGATAAATAATATGTATTATATTCATCTGGTGCAATGCTGCCCAGCTATTGAAAGGCACATAGTACTCAATTTAAACAAAACAGACCTTAAAATATAATTTGAATAAAAATTGTGGCATAAAAATATGTATATAAAACATTCATTAACATATACGTATGTATGCAGCAATTTTTTTTTTTTTTTTTTTCCGTATGCGGGCCTCTCACTGTTGTGGCCTCTCCCGTTGCGGAGCACAGGCTCTGGGCGTGCAGGCTCAGCGGCCATGGCTCACGGGCCTAGTCGCTCCGCGGCATGTGGGATCCTCCCAGACCGGGGCATGAACCCGTGTCCCCTGCATCAGCAGGCGGACTCTCAACCACTGCGCCACCAGGGAAGCCCAGCAATATTTTAAAAGGAAAGGAAACATACATATCAAATTCATGATGGTAAATGTACCCAGAAAGAAGGAAAGGACACTATAACTAGGAAGAGGATAGCAGAATTCAAAGAGTTCTGTACTTTATTGTCTATTATTTATTTTAGTTTACAAATAAAGCACATAATAAATAGCATTAAAAATAGTAAGAGGCAATATGGTGGGGGAAATAAAATCAATTGTATGAATAATTGAGATAATATGTGAAAAAAATGGTCTTGTGAAAGGGAAGTTCTTTGCATATTTGTGACCATCCTTTGCACAGGGAAGTTACTTTAAGTTTGAAAGTTCATTTTCTCTGACTTAGCAAGGTTTTGTGAAATGAATATGCTATTGGTTTTTCATTAACTCCCGTTTTTGAGGTAAAGCATATTTACTTAGGATAATGAAGAAGATTTTTTTTTAATATTTCATTTATTATTATTATTTTTTAACTTAATGTTTTGTTTATACATTGGTTTTAGCCAGGGACTTCAGCACATCTGGGTTACAACACAAAATCAGGAGACTTCTATTCTTGAGCTTAAGTAAAAAGTCAGGGTGTTTCAGTGCACTGTCACAGAACAGCTGGCACACAATTTCTCCCTGCCCCACATATTACAAAGACTTGACTGGCTTTTACAGATTCCAAGTGGTCATTCTTCATGGCCTCTTTGTATTACTAAATATACACATTTGTCTACTGTTGCCAGCCTAAATTCTTTCCAGCTCTGATGGCTTTTAACTTGCACTGAGTACTAACAGTCCATGCACAGAGTCACTGAGGTTGTTAAGTTTCCATTTATCATCTCACATAAATAGCTGCTCAAGCAGATGTGGATTGGGATGGGGAAGCCCTAAACCAAAGCTGTTTGGCAGAGATTTGTCTCTCCTTACACAAGAGAGGAAAGGATTTTGGTAGCTAACATCTTCATTCACTGCATGAAAACCAGCGAAAACAAATCTCAAAACTAATTTTAGGGGGACTCAGGATAGGGAGAAATTACTTCTAGATGGGCATCAAGACATACTACATGAAGAAAGTAGAATTTAACTTGAGAGAAGTTTTAATGCATTCATTTAATGCATGTTTTTTCAAGTAGCTAAAATTCACCAGGCATTGTAACTAACACTGTGCTGAATAAAATTTTACTAGGTGAAGAGAAAGGAATAAAAGTCTGAGCAGATGAGTAGTTTGAGTAGTTACAAGGACGCTTGAGCAATAGTAATGGGTCAGTCTAGGGTTCATTTATCTGTTAATACATTCAGCAAACAGTTATACTATTTCTACGTAGTTGATATTGGGTTAAGTTCTGGGAATACAGAAACAACACTGTCCTTTTCCAAGAATTCAAAATGTAGTGAGACAAGTAAAAATTTTCAGAAAAAAAAAATGTGATAATCAGTATAACAGACACACATAAGTAAGCCATGCTCCCAGAACACTGAAAAATAAGATAAAGTTCCTGCCCTTAGTGAGAGACAGACAAGTAGTATAACTGATATATAAATATTGGGATTAAGAATATACACAGGTACTTTGTGCTTTGGGGGATTTGCAAAAACATTGGGAAAACTAGATTACAGGAGAAAGAGAATGTGGCTATATATTGGATTAAAGAAAAACATGAGGTCCAGATCAGTGAGGCCTAGGTAATCTGAAATTTAGGTTATAACAAGTGGAAATCTTTGAAGAATTTTAGTCAGAGATGTGATCAGAATGACCAATTTCAATGGTCAGCTTTACCCTTGACATAGAGCAAAAGAAGGATGGGACAGTTAGAAGTCCAAGATTCCAAAGATTGGTTTAAAAATGAGGCTATAATATAACGGAGGGCAACACAAACATTAGAATAAGAAGAGGAATCAATAAAAACTTGCTGAATAAATGATTCAACAATTCCTTCCTGGTTTTTTGCCTGAGAGAAGAAAAGCATGAAACTTGGAAGATTACACTTTTGTGTCTTAGCCCAAATTCCGCTGGAGATGAGCAGTGACACAGGAGGCAGGAAAGCCTCTGGGCCACACCACATGGGCCACGGCTGTCTGCACATCTGTGTCCATCTGGTCAAAGGGGAAATTGGTTGGCCCAAGGTGACTATAAAGGGGCCTGGGGACCATTTATTCAGAGTTAAGTAACAATTTTCTTTTGAGAAATTTACCTGTTATACTAACTAAAAAGTAAATTTCCACACACAATGGCTCATAACTTCACAGCAGGAAGATCTGTTCAACATTCCAGAAAGTTCTGCTTTGCTTTTCCAGTTCCTCTCTTACTGAAAGTATTTGGAGGTAATTGAGAGTTGGGAAATCTGCCTTCCAAAATTCCCTCTACCTATGACTTTCTGTGAAAACACTGGCATCTCAAACTCTGTGGTCCCTTTCTTCACTTGAAAATGTATTTCTATGTCCCTTTTAGTTTGAATATTTTATAACTCTCTTACAATAATCTATGACAATCATTTTATTTGAGAAATCGAGTAATCCTAATTACTTGTAACATCTCCTTTGAATCCTTACTATTTTATCATCTTGACTTTACTCAACTTACCAGTCTTTTTTTTTTTTTATTGGAGTATAATTGCTTTACAATGTTGTGTTAGTTTCTGCTGTACAATGAAGTGAATCAGCTATATGTATACCTATATCCCCTCTTTCTTGGACCTCCCTCCCACCCCACTCCCAATTCCATTAGACTCCTAACATTTGACTTTGACTATCTTCCTTTTGTTTCTTTGCTTTGTTTTGTTTTTCTAATACTGACTTACCTTCATCACTGACAACTTTTCTAATAACTTTTAATATATCACACCTTGAGTCCCAAATCATTCTTTTCTTGTCATTTAAGTCTTAGTGAAATTTTGTCCTGTTAAATAGGTTGTCCTTAATTTTTGTATGATCATGCAAAACTACCTACCAAAACATTCCATCTGAATTTATTCAACTTGAATGAGTTAGTTAGGCTAAATGTATTATGCAATTAATCATATAATCAAAGCTACACACACACACATACACACACACCCCTCTGACACATTAGTACTCATTGGTCTTGTTTATCTATTGCACTATTAAATGCTTGAGGACAGATATCCACCTAACATACTTCTGTTAAAATAACGTAGCACTAATATAGATCCATATTTCTTGTAGGTGTGAACTAAATATGGGGCAATGATGATGCCATACTTTGTTACAATATTTGTGTCCAATTATGTTATTGAACTGGCTAAGGTTTGGTCAAATTTCTTGTGTAAACATGAATAAACAGAATTTCATTTTTAGAGGGAAAATGTACACCCAAAGAAATCCATAAAAATATACAAAAAATTATCCTCATATCCTTACACAATTTTTTCTAAGAATAATATAAGTTTAAGGAAATATCTGAAGGATATGCAATGAATGAGATAAAAACATGAAATTAAGCATTTAAATACAGGTATTATAGCACTAAAGAGCTACATAAAATTTTAAATATAATATTCATTTGAAAAAACTGTTTTATATTGTTGTTCCTTGTTAATGTCTGATGGAGTTGATATATATCCGCAAGAGTGGGAATAAATATTAAAATTTTGTACCAAAACCAGACTTTATCACTAACAATGAGTCAGTGGAATTCTTGACATATCAGCAAGTATCCCCAGCTACAGATTCAATTCATTTTATCTGTCTCTTTTTGTTTTTTCAGAACATGAGGTTGTCATTGGCCCTGGGATAAGTATACATTATTGGGGTTTGGTTTATCCAAAACAGCATATGCTAAACTATGCTAAGTAGAGGTTTAACTTGAAAATGATGTTGAAATGCTACTTTGGTTGTAGACACGTGGGAGGAAAAAGAAGAATTTGCCTTTCCATTGCCAATGTCTTCCACATCAAGGAGACTGGGATAGAGTTGTCACTGTTGTGTTTCCTTTTTTATTTTGCACCTCAGAAGCCCTTTCTCCCTTTTTTTTCCTCAAGCATAACAAGGGTCAAAAGGCCACAAATGTTTATCATTTTAGATTGAGTAACCATGGGCTTCTTTTGTAAGTCAAGGAAGAGATGTAGTAACTGGAGAGACCCTCTGCTTAGCCCTGACTTACTAATGACTATCACAGTAGAGTCATAGGTTAATCTGCTGAGAGAGCAATTTATGTTTTGTTCTTGTTCTGTATTCCCTCTATTTGAACAAGGCAGGCAGACACTTTGTACTCCTTTAACCCCCAGAAAAGTCTGTGTAGTGTATTCTGCCTCAAATTTTCCTTTCTATTTTTCTTTTTCAGAAAATTAACCTATTTAAAAATAAGATTATAGGGATGAGAGGAAAGAGGGAGAAGTGGTCAAAGGGGAGAAAAGTTTGCCTCATTCCAAAGTAGGGGCTAGAGGTTCACTGGTTCTGTGAACAGTGCAGACCAAAAGCCTTGAAGCATCCATAGAAATGGGAGGAGGACACTTTAGGGGAGGCAGCCCTTGACTTCCACAATGATCAAATTATCCTTTGCTCATGAAACACAGACACAAACACAGCATTGCTGCTCAGCAAGGTACCTTGAGATTTTGGACAATGGATATCTAAGTGGTAGCCCACTGTGAACAAAAGGCCCTTGGAGCTTAAATAATCTGAATTGGAAATAGGGAATAAGTCACTGATTCAAATTTAAGTTTTTGCTGGCTCTAGGGACAGAGAGTCATTGTCAAATTTATTATGATTTAAAGGGGAGTATGTGATATGTCATTTCTTACATGTCCAGTTTGTAGAGGAAGAGTCACATTAGGTAACACCTCACTTACACCAATGGACAGATCAACAGAGAGAAAATTAATAAGGAAACACAAGCTTTAAATGACACAATAGAGCAGATAGATTTAATTGATATTTATAGGACATTCCATCTGAAAACAGCAGATTACACTTTCTTCTCAAGTGCACATGGAACATTCTCCAGGATAGATCACATCTTGGGTCACAAATCAAGCCTCAGTAAATTTAAGAAAATTGAAATCATATCAAGCATCTTTTCCGGCCACAACACTATGAGATTAGAAATCAATTACAGGGAAAAAAACGTAAAAAAGACAAACACATGGAGGCTAAGCAATACATTACTAAATAACCAAGAGATGACACGAAATCAAAGAGGAAATCAGAAAATACCTAGAAACAAATGACAATGAAAATACGACAATCCAAAATCTATGGGATACAGCAAAAGCAGTTCTAAGGGGGAAGTTTATAGCAATACAATCCTACCTCAAGAAACAAGAAAAATCTCAAATAAACAATCTAACTTTACACCTAAAGGAACTAGAGAAAGAAGAACAAACAAAACCCAACATTAGTAGAAGGAAAAAAATCATAAAGATCAGAGCAGAAATAAATGAAATAGAAACAAAGAAAACAACAGCAACGATCAATAAAACTAAAAGATGGTTCTTTGAGAAAATAAACAAGATTGATAAACCATTAGCCAGACTCATCAAGAAAAAGAGGGAGAGGACTCAAATCAATAAAATTAGAAATGTAAAAGGAGAAGTTACAATGGACACCGCAGAAATACAAAGCATCATAAGAGACTACTACAAACTCTATGCCAATAAAATGAACAACCTGGAAGAAATGGACAAATTCTTAGAAAAGTATAACCTTCCAAGACTGAACCAGGAAGAAATAGAAAATATGAACAGACCAATCACAAGTAATGAAATTGAAACTGTGATTAAAAATCTTCCAACAAACAAAAGCCCAGGACCAGATGGCTTCACAGGTGAATTCTTTCAAACATTTAGAGAAGAACTAACACCCATCTTTCTCAAACTCTTCCAAAAAATTGCAGAGGAAGGAACACTCCCAAACTCATTCTATGAGGCCACCATCACCCTGATACAAAAATCAGAAAAAGATACTACAAAAAAAGAAAATTACAGACCAATATCACTGTTGAATATAGATGCAAAAATCCTCAACAAAATACTAGCAAACAGAATCCAACAATACATTAAAAGGATCATACACGATGATCAAGTGGGATTAATCCCAAGGATGAAAGGATTCTTCAATATACACAAACCAATCAATGTGATACACCATATTAACAAATTGAAGTATAAAAACCATATGGTCATCTCAATAGATGCAGAAAAAGCTTTTGACAAAATTCAACACCATTTAAGATAAAAAATCTCCAGAAAGTGGGCATAGACGGAACTTACCTCAACATAATAAAGGCCATGTATGACAAACCCACAGCAAACATCATTTTCAATGGTGAAAAACTGAAAGCATTTACTTTAAGATCAGGAACAAGACAAGGATGTTCACTCTCACCACTATTATTCAACATAACTTTGGAAGTCCTAGCCATGGCAATCAGAGAAGAAAAAGAAATAAAAGGAATACAAATTAGAAAAGAAGAAGTAAAACTGTCACTTTGCAGATGACATGATACTATACATAGAAAATCCTAAAGATGCTACCAGAAAACTACTAGAGCTAATCAATGAATTTACTACAGTGGCAGGATACAAAATTAATGCACAGAAATCTTGCATTCCTATATACTAACAATGAAAGATCAGAAAGAGAAATTAAGGAAACAATCCCATTCACCATTGCAACAAAAATAATAAAATACCTAGGAATAAACCTACCTACAAAGACCTGTACTCAGAAAACTATATGACTGATGAAAGAAATTAAAGATGATACCAACAGATGGAGAGATATACCATGTTCTTGGATTGGAAGAATCAATATTGTGAAAATGACTATACTACCCAAAGCAATCTACAGATTAAATGCAATCCCTATCAAATTACCAATGGCCTTTTTTACAGAACTAGAACAAAAATCTTAAAATTTGTATGGAGACACAAAAGACCCCGAATAGACAAAGCAATCTTGAGGGAAAAAAACGGAGCTGGAGGAATCAGATTCCCTGACTTCAGACTATACTACAAAGCTACAGTAATCAAGAAAAGATGGTACTGGCACAAAAACAGAAATATAGATCAATAGAACAGGATAGAAAGCCCAGAGATAAACCCATGCACCTATGGTCAACTAATCTATGACAAAGGAGGCAAGAATATACAATGGAGAAAAGACAGATCTTCAATAACTGGTGCTGGGAAAACTGGACAGATACATGGAAAAGAATGAAATTAGAACACTCCCTAACACCATACACAAAAATAAACTCAAAATGGATTAAAGACCTAAAGGTAAGACCAGACACTATAAAACTCTTAGAGGAAAACATAGGAGGAACACAGTTTGACATAAATCACAGCAAGATCTTTTTTGACCCACCTCCTAGAGTAATGGAAATAAAAACAAAAATAAACAAATGGGACCTAATGAAACTTAAAAGCTTTTGCACAGCATTGGAAACTATAAACAAGACGAAAAGACAACCCTCAGAATGGGAGAAAATATTTGCAAATGAATCAATGGACAAAGGATTAATCTCCAAAATATATAAACAACTCATGCAGCTCAATATTAATAAAACAAACAACCCAATTCAGAAATGGGCAGAAGACCTAAATAGACATTTCTCCAAAGAAGACATACAGATGCCAAGAGGCACATGAAAAGCTGCTCAACATCACTAATCATGAGAGAAATACAAATCAAAACTACAATGAGGTATCACCTGACACCGGTTAGAAGGGGAATCATCAGAAAATCTACAAACAATAAATGCTGGAGAGGGTGTGGAGAAAAGGGAACCCTCTTGTACTCTTGGTGGGAATGTAAATTGATACAGCCACTATAGAGAACAGTATGGAGGTTCCTTAAAAACCTAAAAATAGAATTACCATATGACCCAGCAATCCCACTACTGGGCATATACCCAGAGAAAACCATAATGCAAAAAGACACATGCACCCCAATGTTCAGTGCAGCACTATTTACAATAGCCAGGTCATGGAAGCAACCTAAATGCCCATTGATAGATGAATGGATAAAGAAGATATGGTACATATATACAATAGAATATTACTCAGCCATAAAAAGGAAAGAAATTGGGTCATTTGCAGAGATGTGGATGGACCTAGAGACTGTCACACAGAGTGAAGTAAGTCAGAAAGAGAAAGACAAATATTGTATATTAAAGCATTTATGTGGAATCTAGAAAAATGGTACAGATGAACCGGTTTGCAAGGCAGAAATAGAGACACAGATGTAGTGAACAAACGTATGGACACAAAGGGGGGAAAGCGTTGGGGCTGGTGGTGGTGGGATTAATTGGGAGATTGTGATTGACATATATACACTAATATGTATAAAATAGATAAGTAATATGAACCTGCTGTATAAAAAATAAATTAATTAAATTAAATTTTAAACAATTCATGATCTGGAATACAGTTTAATGGATTTGTCAAACCTGTGAAGTAGAAGAATTGATATCTGGACTAATATATCAAACAACTCATTAGATAAATAATGTTGTCAGATGAAACATAATTATAGGAAAATCTCATTGGAATCTGTAGAGGGAAATCTATAATACTATAGAGCAAGTCTGGATCTTTGTCGAATTTTTGAAAAATATTCTTTATGTTTTAATTTGGCACTGACAAAACCATTGTATTCTCAATTACCTTAGAATAATGCAATGAAAGATGTAAATCATGTTAACTCCTTAAATAAAAAAAAGTTGTATATGTATTTACTATCATACATCAAATAAACAGCAGGGAAGTGAAATAGTATATCTAAAGAGATGGGAATTGAAATAATGAAAATTGGAAGAATATTAAAATCTGACCCTCAATGATCTCTTGCTCTCCCAAATTCTGCCGTTTGCCATATATTCAGTACTAGTAGTCATTTACTATCTTGCATAACACAAAGTGCATAACGTCTTTGTTCATTTTATTTCTTAATGCCAGTGGATTAAAGTACAAATTATAATAGAAAGTGTCCTTTTATCTCTTCTATATAGTATTTTTTCAACCTGCACCAGGGTCCTTGCAGAAAATGTTTACTGGCATTATTTTTAACTCAATAGAAGATGAGAGTCATCATATATCCTGGAAAAAGTCATCTAGAAAGTATATATTTCATGCAGATAGTCTTCTACTTGATAGAAAATGAGGAGAAGCTCTTCATTTCAAAGACAGCCATAATATTTAATATAAATTGGGAACAATGAACATTTTCAACAGCAGGGTTTGGGTAAAGAAAATTATGATAAATCTATGCAATAGAATATTAGACATGTAACAAGAAATTTTATAGAAGTTTTAATGACTTGAGAAAATACTGTGACTCTTGCTACTCTGATGTTAAATGAAAGAAAGATACAAAATGAATATATATACAATACGAGGTTTCCCATATGTATACATGTGTGTATATATTATATATAAATATATAATTACAGAAAAAGGTTAAAATGTTAATACTGGTTGACTGTAGATGGTAATTATAAATGATTGCATTATAATATTTTCCTGCTTATTTTTTCCTTTATTGTCTACCTTTTCTACAATGCGTATATATAATTTCTAATTCAAACTACATGCATTCATTGATTATGTACTCTACTCTTTCACACACTTATTAACAATAATGGAAAATTAGATGTTAGGATACTCCAGGAGAATCCAACCAACAGACCAAGTTTATAGTTAGTTATAGAGTTAAAAACATGCTACCAACCATTAGCACCAATCATTATTCTATTACCAATAAAGAAAAATATTTGATCTAGTTCTAAATGTCTTCATGGGATATGGGAGTTTGATATTGTAGTCTCAAAAGTCGGTATGTATTTCTCTTATTGTTGATGGTAGTTGGAATCTTACCCTATATATATGATAATAAACATACTAATAAAGGTGTTGAAAAAATTAAATAAGATAATATAAGAAATGCACATAGCCAGTGGCTGCCTCATGGTGGGTAGTTAGCTAATCATTGTTTGTCTGACATTCAGATATAATTGCAGAAAGTTGTCTGATCCTTTAAAGGACTAGCTTCTGGGCCTTAAATAGATAATATATTAAGTACCTTGTCCATTTCCTTTAATATGAACTTGGAGTTCCACTGGATGGTAAGTGTCAAGCCTGAATGCTGGCTAACAGTCTTGAGATTTTGTCTTTCAAGGGTATTTTAGCACAAATCTAACAGATTGTATATCTCCTGGGGAGAACTGAGTAGTGGAATTTTCAAGTAGCCTCCATAGAGTAAGGCGAACTGTAGGCAAAAGTTGAAGTAAAACTTCTAGCAAAATAACACAGCAGCTTGCACAGCTATGGACTGTGAAACTTAAATACCCATAGCATACTTTAGCTCTTCATTTATTCATTAATTAATCATAGTTTATTTAATCATTAATTAAACATCTATTTAATAAGTCCCTATTAAAGGACAGGAACATTTGTAATATATTACTGAACAAAATAAGTGGTATTCCTGACCTTTTGGAACAACCATAAGAACATTTAATATTAAGTGTAAGTTTAACTAGAAATGGCAATCTCTGAAATAGCAAAGATGAGAGTCTGTCCTGAATAATGTGTGGTTGTTTGGAACTGGAATTTTGAGCTGCATCCACATGCATAAAGGAAACTTAGCATTCATTCTACAAATCTTTATTAGACCCTGATAGACCATGTGCTAGCTGTTGCAAACACAAAGAGAAAAAGATATGTCCCTGCAGTATAGACCTAATGGCTCATGAGATAAACATTATTGTCACCGTTAGTTTTGAAGATAATAAAGATGGTGTAGAAAAGAAAGGAAAAGAGAAAAATAGGGAAGCCCCTGTTTATGGATCACATACTTCAGGTCTGATATTATGCTCAACATTTTACAGATTATTTCACTTAATATCTATAACAGCCAAAAAGTATATTATTATTCCATATTCATGATGAGAAAGCTGAGGGTCAGAAGATATGTAACTTGCTAAAAGCTATTCATTTAATTAGTGGGAAAGCTAGAATTGGAAACCCAGTCAGCATTATTTTTTCACCTATATTTTAAATCATAGCAATAGTACCATTTTCTATGTGTCGTGAAAATCTTTTAAAATGTCTAGTGCATTGGAGTAACAAACTAGGTACAATGTGAAATCCATGGGTGAAAATTGCCATAGATATTCAATTTCAAAATATTATCGTGGAAGATCTGCTATAAATGAATGAATACATACATACATAAATCAATCCAGAAGTTCAGGAAATTTAAAAATGTATCAGCATCTCCCAGCTTAGTTTTATATGGATTGTCTAGTTTTCACATAATTTTATGTTGTAGTAAGGCAAAGATTTTTAAAATTAACTTAATCTACCTCAGGGCAAATTAAGTATTGCTTAATGATCAAGGAAAGAGTTATATCTTAAAATCTAAATAAAAAGTATAACTTTTTATAATTTTTATTATCTTTTTTTATTTTATAAAAATAAAAGTAAAACTTTTTGTTATCATTTTCCTTGGGGGAAAAGAAATCATGTTAATTTCAATATGAATAAAATATTTTATAGTTAGCTTATCATTTCCATGTATTACTTTTTCTAATATTTGAGTTTTTAACTGTATATATGAAAATGCATCAGTGTTTGAGAGCTTGAAAAAATATATAAAATTTTAGAGTCTCTTGCTAGCTTAGGCATAGAGCTATGCAAAATACTTTTCACTTCTGGCAAAAACAACAGGAAAAAAGCATTAGTCTTTCCAGGGTAATTTGGTACTTCCTACTCTAGGGTAGTCCAGAAAAACTAAATGAGATCAGAATTTTTCACTAATTTCTGGCCTTCTGTTTCTCCTCATTCTGGCAATGAAATATGGAAAGCATATTTGTTTGAGGGCAATGTGAACTTTTTCTGAACCTATCAAGACATCCACTCTTAGTCATAGAAAAATAGAACTTTTTGGTTCTTTCTTAACTTCAACTACTGAAGCCACTAATGAATCATACAGTGGCTTCTCCCAGCCTCTAGCCAATCACAATTCATTTTCCTTTCTTTACTTATCATATTATTATGCCAAGGTGTTGATTTATAGAATGCTTGATCAAAGTCATGAAATCAGTTTTGTTGTCAGAGTGACATAGCTGATATTCTTAAAAATGTCCCCTTTCTGCCTCCCAAGGCTATTTAAGCCAAAACTACTATTGAAATAAAATGATGGTTAATTGACTGAGTAGGATGAATTCGTTTTTAAAAGGTCAGAGTTTATTATCATGTTTATCTTTATTAGCCTTCAGAGTTATTTGCTCATTTGAGGGTGGTCATGGAAAGGACTTAGTTTAGATTGTTTATTTTATTTTATGAATGGAAAAATGATATCAAGATAAGAGGCAATATTTGTTTGAATAAGTGTTACACTGTGTTTGCTAGAGTCCCAAGAGTTTTTTCAAATATTAAATGCTTCTTCTAACACAGTGATTCTCAAAGCCTAGTTTGATTAATAAAAATGAAAATCTGCACAATGTCTAATTGCAAAAGAATTTACCTGCATATAAACTAAAGAGTAGGAGCCCTCTAGGAAGAGGGAAATATGCCAAAGGGAAAGTCAACAGCATCCCTGAAATGAAGAAAAGAGCAGAGAAAGTAAAGAGGAATTACCTTTCCATCCATCCTCCCCAAAATCATCTGCTTCACCACTTGAAGGGGTGTTAAGTAACTTTCAGAGATTGTTATAACGACTACTCAGCTGAGGGTATCATTACAGGTTGTGAAAGACAGCCTTAGATATAAGAACTTTCAGTTCCTTTCACTCATTTCTTCGGTAGAAGTCTTCAATATTTTATTTTAAGAAAATAATGCACTGATAGCATTACTGTTAATAAATTTATTTATTTGAATTCTTTTCAGAAATATCAACCTGAGGTTTATATTTTTGTTTGACTTTTTAAAAGTGAATTTAGAGCTTAATATTATAGAACATAAAAGGTGAACTACATGATTTGGGAACACAGTGATCCAGACCATATATTCTACCCAGTTTAAATGTCATGTTCATTGCTGTTTCCATTGTGCTGTTTGATCATAATGAAAATTCTACCAGTTATGGTTCAACTTTTGGCAAAATAAAACCCTCTTTATCTTCATTTTTATAAGCACAACAATTTCTATTTAAAAACATAAGGGTTAAGTAAATTTAAGTTCTTATTGTGTACTCACTGAAGTAGCTTCATTATTGGGCTATAATTTTTTCAAGTAGAGAAGTAAACCTGCATCACCCTGCTTCCACCTCTATATAAACAAACGATAGCCAACTCCTATCACTGGCAAATAACGTTTTGCAAAACTTATAGCTTCTTCATGTCATTCTCTTTCCTACCTCAAACATGCTGATTCTTCCAGATTTAACTTAGAGATATTTTTCTTCCAACTCTTTACTCGTGTTCTGAACATTTTTTAAACACTCTGAAATGATTCATAATCCTCTGAAATTTTGATGTCAAGAATGGACTGAATTTTACGACTAAATATGCAGCCTTATTCAAAGTCCTTGCATAACCACATGAAACATTTCCGGAAGAAGAATTGCTGGTTGGTATTTTCTGAAAATTTAAGTTGCATATCTAATGCTTCTTCTTTCCAGAAAGAGTAAGGTATGTTATATATTATTAAGCATTCATTTTGCTACTTATATTGCAGCAGTATTTGCTGTTTTTATATGAATTCAATGTCTTGTTGATGTTTCAAAGGATATCTTGTTTGATTTCTTATTTCTTCAACTAGTCACCTCAGTAGTGCTCTTAAGACTTGTCTTTTACCTTTATTTCCTCTCTATTATTTAAAATATAACTACAAATTATCATTTCAAGGACACTTCTGGTTGTATTTACATAATAACACCTACCTTCTCCTACCCTCTGGCATCCATAATGCCTGACAACCACTAATCTTTTCTCCCTCTCTATAATTTTGTCATCAAGAATGTTACACAGGGCTTCCCTGGTGGCGCAGTGGTTGAGATTCCACCTGTCAATGCAGGGGACACAGGTTCGTGCCCCGGTCCGGGAAGATCCCACATGCCGTGGAGCGGCTAGGCCCGTGAGCCATGGCCGCTGAGCCTGCACGTCCAGAGCCTGTGCTCCTCAATGGGAGCAGGCCACAATAGTGAGAGGCCTGCGAACCGCAAAAAAAAAAAAAAAAAAGAATGTTATACAAATGGAATCATACAATATGTAACATTTTTCATCTCCATTTTCAGTGAGCATAATTCCTGTGAGATTTATCTGCGTTATGGTGTAGCATAGCTTGCTTCTTTTTTTATTGCTGAGTAGTGTTCCAAGGTATGAATGTACCACAGTTGTTTATCCATTCACTAGCTGAAGAATGTCTGAATTGCTTCCAGTTTTGAGCTATTATGAATAAAGCTGCTGTGAACATTTTACATAGGTTTTTTGTGAACACTACTTCTCGTTTCTCAAGGATATATGCCCAAGAATTCAGTTGCTGAGTAATAAAATAACTGCATGCTTAGTTTTATAAGAAACTGCTAAACTGTTTTCCAGAGTAGTTGTATCATTTCACATTCCCACCAGCAATGTATGAGTGATCCACTTTCCTCATCTTTATCAGCATTTGGTTTTGTCACTACTTTCTAATTTTAGCCATTCTGATACTTGTGTAGTAATAAGTCCATTGTAGTTTTAAATGATGTTGAATATTTTTCATGTGTACCCTCATCAATAAAGTGTCTGTTCATGTCTTTTGCCCATTTTCTATTTGAATTGTTTCCTTTTTAATGTTGAGTTTTGAGAGTTTATTATAAGTTCTAGACGCAGTCTTTGTCAGACATATGGCTTGCAAGTGTTTTCTCCAAGTCTGTGGCTTGTCTTTTTATCCTTTTAACAGGGTCTTTCACAGAGCAAAAGTTTTAAATTTCGATGAGGTTCAATTTAATCAATGTTTTAGGTTTTACATTTAAGTCTGTGATCCATTCTGAGTTCATTATTTTGTATAATGTGTGATGCTTAGGTCAAGGTTTATTTCATTCCATGGATATACGGTTGCTCCAGTACCATTTATTGAAAAGTCTAACCTTCTTCTATTAGGTTGTTTTTGAACCTTTGTCAAAAATCAGTTGGCCTGATTCCTCCAGATCCGTTTTTCTTTCTCAAGATTGCTTTGGTTATTCAGGATCTTTTGTGTTTCCATACAAATTAAGAAATTTTTTGTTCTAGTTCTGTGAAAAATGCCATCGGTAGTTTGATAGTGATTGCATTGAATCTGTAGATTGCTTTGGATAGTATAGTCGTTTTCACAATGTTGATTCTTCCAATCCAAGAACATGGTATATCTCTCCATCTCTTTGTATCATCTTTAATTTCTTTCATCAGTCTTATAGTTTTCTGCATACAGGTCTTTTGTCTCCTTAGGTAAGTTTATTCCTAGGTATTTTATTCTTTTTGTTGCAATGGTAAATGGGAGTGTTTCCTTAATTTCACTTACAGATTTTTCATCATTAGTGTATAGGAATGCAAGAGATTTCTGTGCATTAATTTTGTATCCTGCTACTTTACCAAATTCATTGATTAGCTCTAGTAGTTACTTGTAGTGAGGTGGATGGACCTAGAGTCTGTCATACAGAGTGAAGTAAGTCAGAAAGAGAAAAACAAATACCGTATGCTAACACATATATATGGAATCTTAAAAAAAAAAAAAAGGTCATGAAGAACCTAGGGGCAGGACGGCAATAAAGACGCAGACCTACTAGAGAATGGACTTGAGGATACAGGGAGGGGGAAGGATAAGCTGGAACAAAGTGAGAGAGTGGCATGGACATATATACACTACCAAGTGTAAATCCGATAGCTAGTGGGAAGCAGCTGCATAGCACAGGGAGATCAGCTCAGTGCTTTGTGACCACCTAGAGGGGTGGGATAGGGAGGGAGACGCAAGAGGGAAGAGATATGGGGATATATGTATATGTATAGCTGATTCACTTTGTTATAAAGCAGAAACTAACACACGATTCTAAAGCAATTATACTCCAATAAAATAAATAAAGAAATAAACACTCAAGGAAAAAAATCAGTTGGCCATATTTATATGGGCCTATTTCTGGATTTTCCATTCTTTTCAATTTATCTGTGGTTGTAGCTCTATAATACACTTTTTTTTTAGCATAGCTTGGTAGTAAGCCTTAATATTGTGTAGAATAATTCTTTCCATTTTATTCTTCTTATCAAGATTGTTTTAGCTATTCTTGACTCTGTGTGTTTCCATATTATTTTAGAATAAGTTTGACTACATATCTACAAAAAAAAACCTCGCTGGGAATTAACACTAATCAGATACATCAATTTGGGGATAAATGACATCTTCAGTCTTCCAACCCATGAACACAGTACATCTCTCTGTTTATTTAGGTCTTCCTTGATTCCTTTCAACAGTATTTTGTAAACTTCAGCAGAAAATCTGGTATGCATTTTATTAAGTTTATATGTTTCATTTTATTTGGGATTTTGTAGATAACATTTTGTTTTTAAATTCAGTTCCCACATATGCTTTGTTAATACATAAAAATGAGATTTTGTGTTGGTTTGGTATCTTATAGATCACTGAAATAGCTTAATAGTTCTAGGAGATTTTTGGAAATCCCTTAGGATTTTCTTCATAGACAATCATGTCATCTTCAAACAGGGCCAATTTTATTTCTTGCATTTCAATCTGTATACCTTTGTCTAATTTTGCTATCAGGGTAATTCTGGCATCATAAAATGAATTGAGAAGTTTCTCCTCCTTTTTCTTTTTCTGAAAGAGAATGGATAGAATTAGTGTTCATTCGTCTTTAAATGATTGGTAGAATTCTCCAGTGAAGCTATTTGGGCATAGAAATTTATTCTTCAGGAAACTTAATTATGAATTCAATTTCTTTAATGGTTACAGGACTGTTCAAATGATCGATTTCACTTTTGTTGAGTTTTTATATTTTTTGGCTTAAAATGAATTGGTCCATTCATTAACCTAGATTGAATTTATGCGCATAAGTTATTCATAGTGTTCCCTTCTTATACTTTTAATGGCTGTAGGAACTGTAGTCATATCACATATATATGTAATTTGTGTTTTTTCTCATCTTATTTTTGTCAGTTCTGCTAGAAGTTCATCAATTTAATTTTATTTTCAAAGAAAGAACTTTTTTATTTCATTGTTTTTCTGTATTATTTTCTGATTTTCAGTATCATTGATTTCTGCTCTTGTCCCTATTATTCTACTCTTTACCTGCTTTGCATTTATTTTACTATTAGTTTTCTAGTTTCTCAAGTTAAAATTTAGATTTGCTCTTTTTTCAATGTAAATATTTTGTGCTATAAATTTTTCTCTCAGAACAGTTTTACCTGTATCCCACATATTTTGATATTTTGTATTTTCCTTTTTATTCAGTTCTATGAATTTTATTTCCTCTGAGAATTTCTCTTTAAACCATGATTATTAAGAAGTGTATTGTTTAACTTCAAAGTGCATGGAGATTTTCTTGTTGTCTCTCTGTTATTAATTTTTAGTTTAATTCCATTATGGTCATTATGATTTCAATTCTTTTAAAGTTGTTGAGGTTTGTTTTATCACCTAGTATTTTGTCTGTCTTGAAGAATGTTTCATGAGTCCTTGAAAAAATGTGTATCTAGCTATTGTTGTGTAGTGTTCTATAAATGTCAATTATATTATTGTGGTTAATTGTGTTCTTCAGATCTTCCATATCCTTGCTGATTTTCTTAGTAGGTCTATCTGTTTCTGAGAGGGGTATTGCTGAATTCGCTAACTATAATTATGATTTTGTGATTTTTAAAAAAAATTTATTTATTTGTCTGCTTCAGGTCTTAGTTGCAACATGTGGGGTCCTTGTTGTGGCATGCGGGATCCTTCATTGTGGTGCTTGGGCTCTTCGTTGTGGTGCATGGGCTTCTCTCTAGTTGTGACGCATGGGATCCAGAGTGCACAGGCTCAGTAGTTGCAGCACGCGGACTCTCTACTTGTGGCACACAGGCTTAGTTGTCCTGTGGCATGTGGGATCTTAGTTCCCCAACCAGGGATCAAACCTGAGTCCCCTGCATTGGAAGGCGGATTCTTAACCACTGGGCCACGAGGGAAATCCCGATTTTGTCATTTTTTTGAAGAGCATTTAGGTATCAACTTAATCACTTTATAATTCTTAGAATTATGGTGGAATGTGATCTTTTTCAAAAATTGAGGTAAAATTGACATATAACATTGTGTAAGTTGAAGGTGTACAATATGTTGATTTGATACATTTACATATTATAGTATGATTACCACCTAGAATTAGCTAACACCTCTATCATGTCACATAATTATCATTTCTTTTTTGTGGTGAGAACATTTAAGATCTAGTCTCTTGGCAACTTTGAAGTATATAATACAGTATTGTTGACCATAATCACTACACTGTGCATTAGATCTCCAGAAGAATGTGATCTTGAAAGTTCTTCTTTTGCCACTACAAATTTCTTCCTCAGAAAGTACAGAGAGATAAAATAACAGAAATTTGAAATATTCCATATAGATAGTGACAAAACACACAAATTTGGCATTGGAAAAAGTAGCAAGTCGTAACCAGTTGGTCTCTAGAAGTCCAAGTAGATGCCGAAGAATTAAGTTCTGTGTAGGTCTTCTGGTTCTCTATAATATGCTCATATCATGTGAAAATTGCACAGCATTTCTTAATAGGCACAGTTGACTTGACTTTTTGTGATAAGTAAATATTGAGTAATAGTAGTTGTACTAGGGCATATAGCAGAGCAATCACTAACAAAGTTGTGAATAGAACCAAGTTTATCTCACTTTCATGCTCTGCTTAATAGACTCACTGGCCTTTCATATGTAAATCTATTTTACCATCTCAGTACAGAGACTTCTATTAAATTTGAAATGAGAAGGCTTTTTTCTTAGTTTGGGCCTTTGTATTCCACAGTCACCAAAGACCTATAACTAAGGGAGAATTTAGGAACATTCTTCCTGGTAGTGCTATTATCTAATGAATCACATCTGATTTTGTTGGCTAGATAGTCTCAGAAGAAAGTATTATACTGTATCCAGAGTTCAATAATTGCTGATTCAGTACATCTTTATGTAACAGGAAAATAAGAAAACTCTGCAGTAAGCATGTTGAACAAGGTTTTAATTAAAAGCAGTTCTACAACTGGCAGCAGACTATGTCCTGTTTTTACAAAATTCTTCAAAATATTTTAAAATAATTTCTACCTTTACTTATTACAAAGGCAGTTACATTCTTCTGACTGATATGAATAAGAATTATTTTCAGCTCATATAATTAATAGGGTAACGAATTTACTTATATATTATATTCAGCCAGCACTGGGTGTGTGTGAAATAAAAAAACCCACCCCTATCTCCCTAGTGTATGACCTCAACTTTGGAGAAGATAATAGAAATGGCTTATGTAAGAGATTAGTTCCTGATGTTTACAGACTTAAAATCCACAGAATGTGCTCTTTGTTCAAAAGCAGAAATGGGAGCTTGGTCATGTAGTCAATGACTTATTTACATATCATGTTTTTAAATATGTCCTCAAGTATAAATTCTATTAGTAGCTTCCAACTTCCATCTCTTTCTGGAAGTTGGAAGCTGCTAATAGAATTGTGACAGCAGTTTCTTTCTCATCCTCCCTTACTCTTATTTATGCCAAGTGGCAATCTGACTTTATAAGGAAAAGGCTAATCAAAAAAGCCTGCAGCTTTTTCAATTTTCAAAAAGAGCACTGTGTTTGAGGTTTTATAAGCCATGTTAAATGTCCTCAGTTCTCCAGTGACTTTGATAAATTACTTTAAAGAAATTTTGTTATAATGAAACAAATCCCCAGGATATACATTTCTTTCATTGCCTCATCTCCTTATTTTTCTCATGATTGCCCTGGGACTCTTTGAGAACATCTGGGAGAGTTCTGATTACAAAATCTGAACTGTTTTGAGCACAAAGCAGTTTGTAATTCTGATTTTCTTTGTTTGTAATGCTGGATCTTGTTGTGTTCTCATCCCTTCTTCAGTCTTTTCAGATAGATACCAGGTTCCAAAATCTCTTTTAAATGGGTTAAGTAAACTTAAGTTCCATAGAGTTAGGATTTCTCATCACTTGAGGGAAATCTGATATAACAGGTTTCATTACATCTCAGTTGATATCATGTAGGATGAAACAATTTAATATAAAGAGGGACAAGGGCTATACTACAGGGATCTTGGGTTGCAAAGCCAAATTTCTTAATTTCAGTAAGATAGCACCAGGTACAGTTCCTGTAGGAACTGGTTCATACACTCATTAGGACCTTTTACTCAAAATGTCAAATTGAAATTCATTGAAGTTAGAGACTGGATTATGCTTTCCTGTGTGAATCCCCAATACCTAACACAGAGCCCTGCACACAATATTCACCAACCGTTTCTTGAATTGAATTTAAATACAATTGATAAATAGGTAAGAAGATAGATTAACTGATAAATAATCATGTTTTAGATCATGGGTCCCTTTACCATTTTAAAGATACTTAGTAAAAGTTAAAGCACCAAAAGTTAAATTGGTAAGCATAATTTTTAAGAATCTGTTTTTGTCTGTTATATGTGATATTAAGATAAAATTACCATTATCAGCTTGATATATTACAGCCCTTGTACTGAATGGTATAGTAATCATCATAACTATCACTTATTTGGTTTTCTATGTTCCTAGGATTTTACAGCTATTATTTAATAACCTCAAAACAAGGTATGAGTTAAGGTATTGTTATTTCATTATGTTAAAAAAATACAAAAATGAAAATTTTAAATAACTTTCCCAAAACTCTATGGCTGAGATTTGAATTCAGATATACTTGACTCTAAAACCTGAATTCTTAATGGTTTTTGATGGAATCAGCACTGGATTAAGAATGAGACCAAATTTTATACTAAGCTTTGGTAATAGCTCTGTGTCATCTTGGGCAAGTGATTTAAAATTCTTTGACCTCTTTCTCATTTTGAAAATAAAAGTGGAACAGTTAATGTATAAAGTCCCTTTAGTTTTAAATGTAATTATTCAATGATCATGGATAGTTGTTAATTTCAGTCACTGTTACTTCTTTTCTACCAAGAACAGCAGAGTTGTGACCAGGGCAATGGGGCAGCAGCCATTCCTGTGCACTCTCACTTGTGATTATATAGGAAATAAGTAACTTATGAATTAAGTCACTTCTGACTATAGAGGAAAATAAAATCAATTTAAGGCAGGAAGGGACCTAAGAATGCATCTAGTTAAAGGCCCTGATTTTACAAATAAGGAAATTTGAAACTTAAGAATTTATGATTTGCCTAAGTTACATAATTACTTTGTCAGAGACTGGACTACATCCCAAATCTTAGTATATTATTCTTTCTACTATAGTATGATGTTGATTTCATTCATGAAGATCTTAAAATTCAGAGGTAAGAATCGAAGCGTAAATGGCGTTACACAAAATCATAAAAAAACACTGAGAAATCTGCATCTAAAACAAATCAGTTCATCTGTGCATTCAGTCAAAAAACATTCATCAACAACCTCTGTCTCAAGACTGCTTACATAAGGCCTGGTATCTGACAACAAAGAGCTTCCTGCTCAGGGGAGGAAGCAGAGAAGTAAATAGACTGTTACAAAAGACTGTAGTAAATTCTATGATGGAAGAAAGCACAAGCTACTCCAAACTAGCACTTCTTACTCAGATTGGGTGGGCTAAGGCACTGATCTCCAGGTACTTTTCTCATTTACCCTCTAAAAAGATTTTTAAAACTCATGTACTCTCTTGCCAATTTTAAGTTGATATTTAAAATTTTTCATCAGCAATGTACATAGTTCCAAAGGATTTCATTTATACCATATCATAAATATTGATTTTTAAAAATAAAACTGTGTCTCTCTTTTAAGTGTATCATATCCAATGAAATTTAAACTGCAAAGCAATATGTCACTCACCACCATCCATTAAAGTATACATGAACAAGCTCTTCTTTGGCAGCCAGAAATTTTCCATCATTCCTTTTAATCTGAACTCATATTTCCATTTTTCTATTGAAGTTTTTCAAGTGTAATAGACTTACACTTAAAAATATTTTCTTGATTGTTCTAATATCATTTCTACAACAAAAATATTTACATAGATTATATAAATTATAAATATAATTCTAATGTACATTATATATAACAAAATTTGTTATAATTATGTAATATAATTAAATTTAAATGAAATAATTTATATTAACAATATAAATGAATTATATAAATTTTAGCTTATATATATGTTTCACTTTCCTGGAATCTTAGGGCTTTAACTGCTAAAATATTTTGTCTAGAGTCATCACTGTAATGTTTATTACTGACAACTGATAAAACAACAGAAAACTGTGACTAATTTAATGAGATGGATAAGACTTATTTTCAATTAGTATTTCATGTGTTTGCCATGGAATATTAATTAATGCTTGAATAAAGCAGGTTACAATACAATATTAGTATTTGTCTTTATGATTGACAGCAATTATGTTCATAATTATGCCTTTGACAGAATTTATATGGTTTATATCAATTGAGGGGGAAGGAACTTGACCCTAATTGAATTAAACTGATTTTTAAGGTTCAGGACAAATTTAGGTATGGATACTTTTTGTCATAATGCACTATTTGAAAATTAATACCAGGGAAGGAAACCAAGATACTGGACCCCTAGTAATTATGCAGCTTGCAAAAGTGTATTAATAATTATTGATAATTGTTTATTGATTGTTGATTTTATTTGTAGAATCCACAATATTCTATAAATAATTAATAGGAATAAATAATGAACAAATACATATGTGATTGCAAGGAATCTTGGAAATACGAAAAATTGCCTAAATTTAAAAAGGATATAATAAGTGAATGTTTAACTTTATAAGAAGTCACCACATATTTTTTTTTCCCAGGGATTGTATCATTTTGCATTCCCACTGAAAGTGAATAGAAGTGTCCGTTGTTTCAACTCTTTGCCAACACTTGGTATCACTAGCTTTTTAAATTAGCCACTCATAGGTGCATAGTGTTTTATATCATTGTGGTTTAATCTGATTTCCCTGAAAACTTATGATGTTGAGCATACTTTCATGATTTATTTTTTATCATATGTCTTGTTTGGCCGTATATCTGTTTAATTCTTTTCCCTTAAAAAAAAAAATCTTATTATTGTGTTGTAAGAGTTTCTCATATATTTTGGACCAAGGTCTTTTTCTTTTCTTTTTTTAATCAGAAGTGAGTTTTGCTAAATTTTCTCTTTTCATTTTCTTAATAGTATCTTTTAAAAAGCAAAATATTTAAAATTTTTATGCAAATTTATCATCTTTTAGCAGTCCACCCTTAGATGTCTACCCAAGTTTAGAAAATATATGTCCCTACAATGACTTTTACAATGACTTGTACTTGTTTTATTCATAATAGCCCCAAAATGGAAACAACTCATATGTCTATCGAATAGTAAATGGATAAACAAAATATTGCATATCCATACAATGGAATACTAACTAGCAATAAAAATAACATACCATAAATGAAAATCAAATTTATTATGAAAAATGCCAGAAATAACTGTACGCTATATGATTCTATTTATGTGAAATCCTACAAAAGACAAAACTCTTCAACAGAAAGCAAATCATTGTTCCTAGGGTTCTGGGGGGAGGGGAAGGGGGTTGACTACAAAAGGGCACAAGGGAACTTTTTGAAGTGATGCAAATGTTCACTATCATGACTGTGGAGGTTGTTAAACAAATGTATATATCTGTCAAAACATTGAATTGTATACTTAAAATTGGTGAATTTTATTACTTATAAATTACAAATCAGTTTTAAGATTTACTAAACATCTAACATGTGTAAGGCTCTGGGCTAAATATTGTCCAGGTTATAAAGGTAAATAAGATGAAATTCTAATCTTCAAAAGGACATCTCGTAAGAGATGGAGGAAACATCAAAAAGATTCTAACACAATGTATAATGTGATGTATGTAGTAAGAGAGATGTAAAATGCTATGAAAACACCTAAGAGGAAGATATTATAGTATAAAGATATTTTATATATATGAGGGACCTTGGAGATCATCTAGCCTAGTTGTTCTCAAACCTTAGCAGGAATTAGAATTACCTAGAATCTGTGTTAAAACACAGATTGCTTGGTCCCATCTTCAGAATTCTTGATTTATTAAAGCTCAGGTGTGCACCGAGAATTTGCATTTCTAAGTTCCCAGGTGATGCTGATGCTGCTGGTCCAGGGACCACACTCTGAGGATCACTGATCTAGTTCACATATTCTCAGTCTACACATGAGAAAACTGAGTCTGAGAGAGGTGAAAACTAGCCCAAATGTGTATAGATCATTAGTGACAGAACTGGGGTGAAGATCCAAGTCCCCTGGTTACAGTTGAGTTTTCCTTTTCTGAATGCATGCTTCTTTGGAGCAAGATGTGAAAGGAGGAGAAAGATTTCTAAAGATTAATAACTAGGGCTTCCCACACCTAAGGAGCAGGGGCCCAGGTAAAAGGGTACAGCAAGTACAATATTTCAGTTTGGCTAAAGGGTCAAGTGCAGGAAATGTGACAGAATTGTTCGCTTAAGCAGTTATGTATTGAGTGGCCTGAGGGAGAAAGCCAACTGACAGCTAGTATGCTGTAAAATCTAGTTGAGAGGTAAAAAAAAGGCCACCAGTTAACATTAAGGGAATAACAATGAAGTAACAAATTGTCTATTTACGGTTCAGAAGGTAATCAGTTATCTCTTTTTGAACTAGAAAGGATCCCTAATAATAAATTCAGAGTAACAAGCTGAAATTCAGTTACAGAATTTCTGTAAATTCAATACAATACAATACAATTCTGAAATTCAGTATACAGAAGACCTTGGGTGTAAAGGAAAAAAAATCATAGTCAACTGAATTTTAAATATCAGGATTAACTCTCTAATGTTGCGTGAGAAATATACTCTGAATGTTTCAGATTTATGAGTTTGAATGATCAATAATTTGAAAAGCAACATTAATTTCCTAAGCCAGGTCTAAATTTTTTTTTATTAATAAAATAAATAGAAACCATATTCATGTCTTCTGGCTCCTGCCATCCATTTTAATAAATTAAAATAAAATAAAATAAATGGAAAAGATAAGGAAATTTAATAAATTCTAAGTTTAGAGAACTAAATATATTTTGTTTAAGGGGTTGAAAATTTTTAACTTTAGAGTCAGTTTTTAGTGAATATATTCTTCAAGATTATGCTTTGTACAAAACTATATGAAGGGTTTTATTTGAAGGGAAATTAAAGGAGGATTTAGCTCGCTCATGAATTTAATTTCCTAAATCTGACTTTTATTCTTTTTTTTTTTTTTTTTTTTTTTTTTTACCCACAGAAAGTCAGCACAAAATTTCACAATTAGACTCATCTGGCATTATTTTCTACAGGAAGACTAAAATCTAAAGGATTTTTTGTGTAGCTAAAAGACTATGTATTTATTGAGGTTTCAATTCATGCCTGTGGGGTGGTACCTTAATATTTTATCCAGTATTTTGAGAGACATCAAGAAGCCAGGGGAAATCATGAGGTTGGAATAAGTATCTCTGATGTTTCTTGAATTAATGGATTCTTTTCAACTCTTCTGAAAGATCAGAAAAATTAGTACCATTTCCACTTGCTCCAAGGATTAGACTGTGCCATTAGTCATCCATCCCAATGCTCTGTCAGGACAGCTGCTTCTACACAGTCTGGTATGTGATGCAATTCATACTATGTGAGTCCCATGGTCATTCCTGCACCCACTTTGCTGTGAAGTGGGTCCCTTAGTCGAACGCTATTGTATGTGAGAGTCCCTGTTTGTAGATCTGCAGTATATAAGCCGCTGAATAGGCATGCCGTTTGAGACTCTGCAGAGAGAAAGAGCAAACCAATATCTCCAATATGTATACATCCCTGTGAAGATAAACACTGGCCCTTCTAGAATGAAGGGGGTCCAAAGTAGATGACTTGCCATCAGTGGTCAGTTGCTTTCCTTGAGGAACAGTGTCACACTAAGATCTCAGCAATGGTTTCTGTGGCTGCCGGGTTGGACATCCAGAGATGTCTGTAGCCTTACTAAATGGAAGCCCATTGAATCATTTTATCTACTCAGTTTTCAGTGCCTCTCCAGGGTGAATGTTTTCTCGTGGATATTATTAATACTATGCAATAACAAAAATCTTCACACCAGCCCCATTTCCTTATGTTCATTCACATGTCTCCACTGCAGACATCCATGTCTCTGATCCTCTACTCCTCTCCTTCCAGTATGCCTGTAATGCTGCCCCTGTTCATTAGTGTTTTGTACCCATGCATCATGCTGATACCTCCATATAGCAAACTTAGGCTTTTTCCTTCTCTTTGATCCGGATGTGCAAAATCCTCATGTGGCCACAGGAAAATGAAAACTGAAGGAAGGTCACAGGAGCAACTCTGGTGGGTGATATGGGGATATGGGCCATGCATCTTATTCAGGTCCTTGATCTTCCTCAAACTCGATTACATTTTCTTCTTATGATGGACTGTCCTGGGCGCTTCTGACATTATGCTTGACTGGTCTGATGGAACACAGCTTAGAATGAGCAGTTTCAGAGACATGGTTATTTGGTACCCGGCGGAAATTATTCTCCATCTTCCAGGGCTCAGTAAGTTACAAGAAGCTGTTTCTCAAAAGGAGTATAATTCTCCTCTGCTGGTAGCATGGCCATGGTCCAGAACCCGAGGGGCCTGTGTTAGGATTCTCCCTCCGGGGCTTGTCGTTAACGCCGCACTGCACCTTTTTAACCACTTACTCGTCAGACACAACGGGGATGGATCACTTGGCCCAACTGGCAGGGCTGTTTGCAGCCTAAATTTCCTGCAGAGCCCTTTACTGCTTTTGGCTCTACTCAGAGCTGGCAGCCTTTTGTGTCACCTGGTATATCAGCCAGAGAAGTAGACTTACATGTAAAATCTGTTGCCTCTAGAACCCAACAACCCCTCCAAGCATGATACTTCCTTCTCTGTAATAAGGGGCCAAGATTCAGGAGTTTATCTTTTACTTTGTAGGGGTTATATCAGCATACTCCTACCACAGGCCCTTTTAAAATTCACTGAAGTGTCATGTCCTTGAACCTTCATAGGGATTATCTTACTGCCTCTGAAGTGCATGTGTCTTACCAAAGCCTCCAGAATCTTAATAAACTCCTGCTCATTCTGATTGAACTGTAAAATGTCATCAATGTGATGAATCAATGTGATGTTCTGTCGGGTACTTCTCGCACATGGTCTGTGTCTCTTTGGACTACATCATGACAGAGGTTACTAGAGTTAACATATTTCTGGGGCAAAACTGTAAATAAATATTATTATTTGTCTCCCATGAAAGTGTACAGGGTATGTTGTTTATTATGAACTGGATACAAAAGAATGCAGTTGCCAAATAATTGGCCACATACCATACACCTGAGACGTTATTAGTCGCCTCATGCAAGCATACCATGTTCAGCACGGCAGCTCTGATTGGGGCTTTGTGTAGACTACAGTCATTCTCCAAGATCTGTCCAGTTTGCACAGGGACCAGAGTAGCATACTAAATGAATATATGATGAGAACCATCACCACTGCATCCTTGAAGGTCATAGCACTTATTCCCCAGGCTTGAGGCTCCAAGTGGGATCACCCCAGTTGCCAAGTATGGCAATCCCCATTATGCATTCAATGAGCAGGAAAATGAACTCAGTGGTCCTATTGAAAGCTAGACTATATCAAGACTCCCCATTTATTATCTGGCCTATAGGTCACCCTTTTGATGAGAGAGGTCACAATGATGATTCAAGTTTCCAGGTATCACATCCACTCATACCAAATGTCCAATGGTCTTTGAAATATCTGAATAGTATATTTACTCCAATGTATAGACACCTGAGTAAATGGCTATAGTTCCCTTTTCAGATAAATAAGAAACGGAAAGCATACATAACAAACAGCTAATAACTATCCTGCTATAAATGGAATCATAGCTCATGTTACTCATGCCAGTTACCTTAGTGATTCATTCATGCATACTAAAAACATTAAGGGCCTATTTTGGGACTCTGTACTAGATGCTTGGGTTCATATAAAAAAGAGTTCAGATACAAGTCTAGGAGGTTCTGAAATCTGTCAAACTTCTCATTTGACAGAGCATATGAATTTAAGAAACAGTTTTTAAAGACAGTTGTCGGTAATTTAAAGGGATATAAGCATATTTTATTTATGATATGTAATGATGATATTTATGCTATTCCTTTAAGGAGTTCTAAGCTCCTACTTATGCAATTATTTTATTATTCATTTTCTAAAATGGCTCTAGACCCTTTAAAAAGATTGAGAGAAAAACACTTAAGTTAATGGATTAAAATAATGTAGATATTGACTTGTAGTTATCACATACCACACTGCACAACTACAGGAGGCACCATTCACAGAGACTATGATGTGACTGACACCTCCTATGGTGTGAAGCACACAGCCAATACAATTGCATGTAAAGGCCCTGTAATTCTGTTACCTGCAATCGTGGCGTAGGCAGAGACTATCATGCAGGAATTAGTAGGAACGTTTTGCCTCATTCTCACAATTGAGAGCCTTGAATTTAACATTTGGATAAATCCAAATGAGGTTATATACCCCATTATTATAATGTCTATGTGCTATAAAGTTTTAATTTGGTAAATGTAAATATTTAAAATGTACAATTAATTTTTAAAACATTGCTATTTTGTTCTTTAGCAAACAGCATTAAAAAGCAATTGAGCAAGCAACAATAAACAAACAAAAACAGAGTGGTCCAGGATTCAGTACATGCCACCAAGGTACAGAGATTATTACCATTACCATTTCCATCTATCTTAAAAAAAAAAGTGAATTGCACAAGACCATATGTTGAATCACAAATGTAGCTTCTTTAATGTTAGTTGATGTTGAGTTTCATCTCTGCAAGATGAGGAAAGAAAACAAGAGAATTGTCTATCATGGCAAGGCAGGTGCTAGCACTTTGTATCCTTGGGAAGATAACCTCTGTTTCATTACCATTCATTGCACTCAGTCCTAGGGATAGAAAAAGGAATATATCTCCCTTCTCTTACAATTTAGACTTGGGGAGAAAGACCAAAAATTTGATCATTATTTCTATGTACCCTGTACATAATATACTATGTGTTGTATACTCTGTGTAATAAATGGTAATTGTGTGCAGCTACATAGGTCTCATACGTGTGAAATGAGCCTGCATGGGGGGATTTTTCTCTGGAGACAGATTGAAGATGAGCACTACTGAACCTAGAGTAGTAAGCATTTTATTGACTCCCTGGCATCTATTCCATCCCATCCCATCCCTATTATATACGATTCATTTGGTTAAGGTGGAATTGATCCCCACCCTCAAATCCTAGTGCCTCCTAATTGATGTGAACCAATCAGTGCAATCTTATCCCCTTCACCTCAGTAACACATGCAGGAAACCCAGGTTTAGGCCAAACAGTCTGAAGCCTAGATTCTAGACCAAAGTGATCTGTTCAGATTGGTCCAATCTTATTGAAGTTCAGAACTATTATTTGACTGGAAAACAAGGTCTTTCTCTTGGTGGTATGATATGCAGAAATGAGGTTGAAACCTCTGTATGCCATTTCTCCACAACGAAGGAAGCCAGACTGAGGACATAGCTCTCAGATACCTGCATGTGTAACTCCTTCAAGTCTTTGTTTTTAAGCCACTAAAAGTCCATCATGGCTCCTAAGCATGAGGACAGAAGTAGACTGGACTATGACAGGCTTTAAAACAGCATTTCAAAATTCCAGAAAAAAAGGAAAAAGGAGATTACTGAATGAAAAATGTAGGCACAAACCATGCAGATGTAGTAGTAGAAGAAAAAAATGCTGTAAGAACAAAACAGGAAGGGTGAAACGGTAATCTGGCTGTTCTCAAGCCTGAATGTTCCCCTTTGGCCCAAATGTCAATTGTCAGCTGCAAATAGGAATTTTGAAGAGGAAATACTAAAAGTTTGAGGCAGTTTGGAAGAGGAGAGAGGAAAAAGAAGAAAGAATACAATTAAGAAAGAAAATGACAAACAAGAGACTATTGAGTTATTTAATTATACTTCTGAGATGGAAAATGACATAAGAAATAAAGATAGAAAAATTTATAATGAATATGGCAAGAACACTTGCTCTACTCCACTTTGATACACCTCCTCTTACATTTTCTCCAGCAGCTATTTCAAATCTGTACCACCTCCAAAAGCCCCATCCAGTCCCTGAATGGCTCACTCTATTAATTTAAATTATTCTCCCACCACAAAAATGTGAGACCATCAGGGACCAAATGACTCAGCATTCTACCATTCTAATGACAATAGCATCTCCATCCCCAAGAATCTTTTTTTTCCTTCTCTCAAGTCTCCAAAAAGAAGGTTCCACATATCTATGTTGAGGCTAAAAAACTCCATTTGTACTCTTCATCTCATCTCTAAACTTTGGCTTATCTGTTTTCCCTTCAAACTCTTATTTTCTACAGAATCCTTCCTTTCAGCTCAGATATATGCTTAATCTCTATCTTTGAGAAATTTCTCCAATACAGTATATTGCTTTCTAGCTAGCTTTTCAAAAAAATAAAATAACATAAAAGTTTACACTTGCTTCTTCCACTCATACAATATTATGGAAGCCGCACTGACAGAGAATAAATGATTTGAATATCAAATGCAAAGAACTTGGTCTCACTATGACATTTTATTATTTAATTATTCCTTCTTTGTAGAAACTCTATGCCCTTTGTTTCTCTGACATTTTCTTTTGGTTCTCTTCCTACATATAGGATTCATTTGCTGGAAACATTTTTCCCTGCTATTTAAATTTCTATGTTTCTGACTATATATCTCTTCTCAGTCTCTATCTTCTTCCCTAGGGAACCTAATTCCCAAACCTACATGCTGGTACCTTTCAACTTTATATCTCTACTTAGGCTTCTCTGCAAAGTGTCTGACCATAGAAACTATTGCCTACTAGGTATTTGCACTAAAATATCTCACTAGAAGTTATGTTTTCTCTACTCATCACTGAGCTCTTGTTTCTGATTTCCTGGCTTGGTTAGACAGATAGTCTCCCAAGCAAGAAATACAGGAATCAAGTCAACAGCTACCCTTCATTAGTCGCTAAGCTTATAACCATCTTGTGTGTACTGCTACAATAGCTTCCTAGTAAATTAGCCTTCTTACTTCCAATCTCACTCTCTTCCATCCTTTCCTCCACATGCTGCCAAGAGGAATATCTCTAATCATGTCATTTTCTTGTTCAAAATTCCCTCAACATCTTCCCATCACCTGCAGCATTAAAGCTAAATTATTGCTAAATGTCTTCAGTAGGCGTATAAGAACCTGCATGTTTTTGTTCCTATATACTTGTCCAGCCACATCTGTCTTGTTAATTAACTGCTTAAAATTCTCTACTTAATGCTGCTTCAAGTTCTTGAACTTTTGTGCATGCTATTCCCTCTGCTCTGACTGGTCGTCTCTTTCTCTTTTCAACTCTGAAATGTTCCTATGTATCTTTCAAAACCTAGCTAAACATCATCTACTCAAAAAAATGTGACCTCTGTCCCCAGACAAAAATCCATCCCCCCCACCACTATATTATCATTGTAAATATCTTAAACCTACTTCTTGTACTTTTCACAAAATACTGCCATTTTTGTTCACCATCTCTCTCTCCTGTTAGTCCATAACCACTTGAAGGTAGAGGCTTTGTCTTACTTATATAGTTTCTATTCCCATAACCTAGAACAGTCTGATTCATATTTTATCTCAATAAAGGCTCGTTCAAATAAATTAAATTTCAATACATACAAGATTTTTAAAGAGAATATATGTTATATGAATGCACTCAACTTAGTAAAGCAACGAGAGGAGCTGTTAGCAATGGGTCATTTAGGAGCCTTGATTATTATGTCTTATTTGTGGCCTACAGAATATTTTATGTAAGCTTCCAAAGAAGCTTTTATATAAGTTTCAGATGATGGGAGAACATGGATTTATTTTGGAGACCGTACAATTACAAAAGGATTAGGACTTCTTCCACATAGCAGATCAAGAATAAAGACTTCTGTTCCTCATTTTCAGTAATGCAACAGTGGATAAAGGCCCAGCTGGGTCCTGGTAAAAGGATATCAGTATATATCAATGGTTTCAGGAAAAGTAGCACATGGATTAAGAGTTTTAGCTGGAAAATGAGTGAAGGAAAGGGAGCTGTTGTAAGGGCAAGATGATGCACATAGCCTAGATACCAAGTATTGTTTTAGTCAATTGACGTGAGCAATTTTGGTGGAAAAAGACTTTCTACAGATGTGGCTGAAGACGTATACATACAATAAGTTCAGCATGGGGCATTTTATTTTATACAAAAAAAGCATTGGATTTGGGAGTGAATTTTAACTAAATCTTATACGTAGAGGCACTGAAAGTAAACAAATCACTGACGAGGCAAAAAGAAATTAAGGATTTTCTTTCAGAGTTGAGAAAGTGAAGATTTGGACATTTCAATAAATATAAATTGTGACAGCACTGAAAGTAAACAAATCATATACAGTAAGGCAAAAAAAGATTAAGGATTTTCTTTCAGAGATGAGAAAATGAAGAGTTGCAGATTACAATAAATATAAATTGTGAAATGTTGAATTAAAAATGACACCTGTAATCAAGTTCGTCTTTCTTTCTTTCTTTCTTTCCCTTTCTTTCTTTCTTTCTTTCTTTCTTTCTTTCTTTCTTTCTTTCTTTCTTTCTTTCTTTCTTTCTGTCTGTCTGTGTTGGGTCTTCGTTTCTGTGCGAGGGCTTTCTCTAGTGTGGCAAATGGGGGCCACTCTTCATTGCGGTGTGCGGGCCTCTCACTATCGCGGCCTCTCTTGTTGCAGAGGACAGGTTCCAGATACGCAGGCTCAGTAATTGTGGCTCACGGGCCTAGTTGCTCCGCGGCATGTGAGATCTTCCCAGACCAGGGCTCGAACCCGTGTCTGCTGCATTGGCAGGCAGATTCTCAACCACTGAGCTACCAGGGAAGCCCCTCAAGTTCATTTTTGACATTTGGCCTCTAAAACCTTTTTCTCTTTTACGTAACTTCTCTACCTGGTGAGTCTTGGTAGGGGCAGAGATGGCCTCCAGGAGAAGTGAAAACTCATTTTCTCAGACACAATCTCCCCAGATTCTAACACTTCAACTCAAAGATATTTAATGCAAAGAAACAGGACTAATGAGAAATCCATGCAGGCAAGAGCAGGGCAGCAAATAAAGATGCATCAAGTTCCAAAGCAGACAATGGTTGTGATTCTGTCAGCCTGCCCAAGTAGTAGCATTCATGGTTTCCACAGTACAATAGCTGCGCCGGTGCACAGTGGTGGTTGCATAGAGGTCTGTATGGAACCAATTCTCTGACATCACTTTAGAGATTGTTCCTGATAGTGTAGTCTCTAAGCCCAACTTCTAAATATTCTTTTAAAAATTCCTTTTCTCTTTACAGTGGCCTGGGTTGGTTTATGATATCTAAAATGAAGAAGCTTGACTGGTCATCTACCTTTCTAACTAATCCAGAACTGTAATCTCCTATTGAACATTTACTGCGTGCACAGGGAACTACATTATGTCCTGGGGTGAGCAGGTGGGGAAGAGGTGAATACTGAAATGTAAGACACAGGTCGGCTCTCAGGGGCAAGCAGCATAAAACAACCATAAACTGGGGCAGGATGATGTAAGTCCTATGATGAAGTACAGGCTGTTCAGTACAGAAGAAGTAACAATCATTTCTGACTGATGGAATCATGCGGGGCTTCATAGATGAGATAGGTTTTTAATTAAGTCTAGAAGAATAAGATTTTTTTGTTTTGCGGTAGGCGGGCCTCTCACTGTTGTGGTCTCTCCCGTTGCGGAGCACAGGTTCCGGATGCACAGGCTCAGCGGCCATGGCTCACGGGCCTAGCCGCTCCGTGGCATGTGGGATCTTCCTGGACTGGGGCACGAACCCATGTCCCCTGCATTGGCAGGTGGACTCTCAACCACTGAGCCACCAGGGAAGCCCCCATGAGTAAGATTTTTGATAGGGAAATGCCTGGAGTGAAGAAGGTAGGGATTCCTACTGAGGGATGCTAGGCTTAAGGAACATTATAATCAAAAGCAAAGAAGAGGAAGTAGAAAATATAATGGATCAAGATGTAGGCTATTGTTTCATTCAACTGTAATCAAGTACTGAGGAACATGGTCCACTTTCAAGATGGTCTAATTATTTTCAGAAACAAGAGAGTTCCCAGGCACACACATGGGAGGACCTGGGGTTCTCCCACAAGCCTGAGGTCTGAGGGTCACATTTCCAGATGTCTGGGAAGTGTGAACAGTTCAGTGTCTTGTAGACCCAAGTTCCTCGAGTAGCATCAGGTATACTAAGCCTACCTCAACCTGGTGCTTGTCTCGTGCTACACAGAGTTGCACAAATCATTGAGTCAAACAATAATTTTCAATTTTTTTTGGAGTAGAAATAATTTCTTCAAAATAAATACTATTCAGAAGTCTAATATTTAAAAGAGATAAAGAGGATCTTCTCTGGCAGATGGAAACAAGGGTGATGTCACAGCCCTGCTCTCTGCCCCTTTCCCCCTCCTCACCATACCATATTCTTTGACACTTCACGTTGGAACTTCTAAGAATTTGGAAAATTAAAGTTTCTAAACCATCAGGTTACGCAGAAATGGAATTTTATAGAAAAAGTCAGAGACTGCCTTAGGAGGAGATGTGATGGAGGGAATCATACTGACATCTGTTTGATTTCTAAATGAGCTATATCAAAGTCTCTTTGAATCACCTAATCTATATTGTGATATAGAGAGGAGAGAATGAACAAATAAGCTACATATGTAAAGAGTTTATGAGAGCTCACTAAAATTATGAGAAAAAGAGAAAAAATACATGTTATAATTTGGGAGATAAAGACATTATTGGATACAAAATGATAATAATAATAAAGACCAAGATACAACTGTGGAAAACTTGTTGTCAATGGCTATAGAAGAATTAAAAGCATGGGCATAAATATGTATTTATTGCTTTTATAATAAAATCATCTGTGATAATTATAACTGAAGTTATACTTTTTAATGCTAACAATGTATAAAATAATATAATGAGTGAATCTTTGATTTCTGTGGGTTCAAGACATTATGAAGAATACACTAAGCTGTCAACGTGAGGATTCTAGTGCCAGACCACCCAGGAGCTAATTAGACTCAATAACGGGTGTCTTCTGTTTGCATGGTCATGTGTCTGTATTCCCAGAGAAAGAAGTTTTCAGAATGTGTTATAGTAAACTATACACATATGCCCTGAAGCATGTAGTGAGTTCAAGCATGTTTATTCACTCTTCCATGCCAAACCAGGCAGGGAGAGATGTTTCTAAATCTCCTTTAAAGCAACAAATCAAAGTGCTTTCCTGGCAAGGATTCTTTGGGGAATGGTGATCTAGGGTCCCAGATTACCACCTAGGAGTAACACAAAACTAGTTACAGATTAACCCACTTTTTTCCTTTGCAGTAAGTCTCACTTGTGCTTCTCTTCAATTATAGAAGAAGTAAGAAGACTAAAATAAAAAAGAAAGTGAACTAAGGTGTCACTGAGGATAGATAGGAGAAATTAGTTATTGCACAATGTTAGGAATACTTTCCATTTATAAAAATAGGTATGGGTATGTGTATATTTATATAAAGCTCACACCATGTTGCCAAGCAATGTTTTAGGTACAGTTGAGGTCCCTAACTTCTAGTAGGGTAAGATAGTCAATGAACAGGGAAACAAAAAGGTAACCTTGGAATGCAATAAGTGGTATAGAGAAAATACACTGGCTGATGTAATAATAACAAGGAAACGGTTTTATTCTTTAAGTGTTTTAATTAATTTAGTTTATTATCTTCATTATAAAGAGTGTTGCCAAGGGAAGGCCTTTCTGAAAAGATGCTGCTAGAGCACAGTGCTGAGTGAAGTGAAGTTGGGTGTCATGTGAAAGTTCTAGGGAATGAATAGTTCAGGCAGAGGATCAGCATAGGTAAATCTCTGAGCATGAAATGGATTGGTATTTTTGAGGGAAGAGTATGAACTGCAATGAGTAAGGTAGATAATGGTGTGAGGAGGGTAGAGAGCTAAGCAGAGTTCAGAACATGCACAGCCTTTTAGGTCATGATAAAGAGCCGAATTTAACTCCAAGAAAACGTCGAAGACACTTTAGGGTGTTAGTAGGAAGAAGTGACCTAGACTGGTTGGTTTTATAAAAGAACACTTTGGTTGCTGTGGGGAGAATGAAACATGCTAGTGGAATGTATGGGAGAAAGGAGATTAACTAGAGGCTACTAGAAGAAGGTATATTCCAGAAGCACTTTGGAGGTGAGATTGGTGGACTTTCAGACCGTTTAAATGTGGTAAATGGGGTGGGGGCTCCCAAGGGGAAACGGAAGGCTCTAGAACAACCACAATTTTGACTTAAACAACTGTATGCATTTGCCTTCCATTTACTGAAATGGGGATGGGTATGGAGGAAAATCAGGTTTGTGGAAGAAACCAAGAGTTCTCTGTTAAGTCTGAGATGTTTGTGAAACATCTAAGTCAAAATGCTAAGTATACAGATAGACATACCAGCAGGGCTCCCTCATACAGTACTTGTGCAGCTAATTTCATTACACAAAGGCACTCAGTGGCATATCCCCAGAAGTGGCACTTTTTAAAAACTCTACACTATGACCCAGGATACACACTAGATGTGTCACTGGTCACTGCTATGATGTGGGTCCAGATTCTAAGCCTCAATACCCCAAATGTCTTCCAAATCTAAAATTCATTTATAGTATGCAGGACTTATAAACATTAGAATTTTCCTCCCTTTAAGCATTCTAATCTATAACATGCAGTATATTTCCATTATGTCCAATTGGAGATATTTTATTACTTAGCCTTTACCTTAGGTGGCCTGCCTGCTCTTATTTTCAAATGATTAATCCTAGGGGTTATATTGCAGAAGACTGTTCTTTATTTGACCTGAAGCATTCCTTCACTCCTAAAAGACAGACAGGATGTGGCCTAATAGGAAAGGGTTCACGAAGCTCCAGCTGCAGTACAGCTGGCATCCATTCTCTGCCTATTGCTGGCAACAAGGCTGGGAGATGGCTGCTCTCCTGGGCATGTCAGACTCTGCAGCTGGGAAGGTGCATTTCTCTGGGAATAGCCTCTAGTTGGGGCCCCAAAGTGGGTGGTATGTTTATCTTTCCCCTTGAAAGACAAAAGGTCAACTAAGAACACATGTTTCTATGACAACAATAAATTCAAAGGAGATGCTAAGTCCCAGCAAGTGTGGACATGGGGGAATAAGGAGAGAGAAGTTGGCCTAATTCCGGAGTATAGGTCTTGATAGTACCTTGAGTTTCTTTTTATTTCAACTTAATTTCCTTCTGAATTTATACAGGATGAAAGGCTTTGGTGAAGAAAATATGTGAAGAAATGAATAATGCCCCAAAGAATGTAGTCTGCTCACCACTTAAGAGGTCTTAATTTGGTAAAACAAACTAGTGATCTTACATTGGTAAGTGATGCTATTGATTCTCAAATGGGTATCTTACTTGTCAGTATTAGAAATGACTTAATTTAGTTTGCCTTCTGCCTTTATTGAAAAAACACATTTGTAAATGTGTGATTTTTATTTTGTCCTTTGTGTTTTCAATGGTCCAACATATTTTATCCTGCCATGATTTTGCTATTTTTCAGTGCATGGGCACCAATACATGAAATGTGGAATACTTCATCAACATTGCATAGTGAGATAAGAGGAGAAAAACAATGGGAAAATCAAATGGAAGGAGAATTCTATTCAGAATTCTTAATATTTAACAGGAACAGAGAGAGTAGAAGTGGTAATCATGTAGAAAAATAACACCTCCAGAAGAGCATTATGTGTCATTTCTTTCAACGTATAAAAATGGAAAGAAATACTCCACAGAGTATTACAAAATGTTCTCTCCAATTATCTTAGAAATAGAAAAAAAGAGACACCAAATAGAATTTATTTATTTTAAAAATCACAAATCTAATGCATACTTCTTGTGAATTCTTCAAAAAAGTCACAGGAATATGGAGAAAAGGTAAATTCTTTTCACTGCTGTCTCTTCATTCCCACTGTAAAAAAGCAACCTGGGTTAGAAGTTTGTTGTGTAGTCTTCCAGAGCTGTTCCAATTGCACTTTAGGGGACTTGGAGAGGAGGCAGCTTGAGGTAGTGGAAAAGCACCAAGATGGAAAAGCACCAAGATGGAAAAGTCACTTCCCAGGTCTGCCTCTCTGTGGCTTTTGGAGGATCAATTAACTTCCTTGGGACTCTGTGATTCCTGAGGTGCAAAATGAAGCAGCTCCTGGGAAGATGGAGTGGGATTTACCACCAGCTATTGTGTACTGGAAGTCTGTAAAGATTTTGGTGATTTTGTCAAAATGGCTAGGAGAGACGTCTCACGTTTGTTTCCCTGAGAACAGGGATGCCAAGCATTTCCAAACACAATAAAGAATTTTCTTAGTCTGAATCTCAGTAGTAGCCTCTACCTCAGGAAAAAACTAGAATATTTCGGAAGTCTCTTCCAACTGCCAAGGCCTGACATAGAACAGTTATTGGTGATATCGACGAATACCAACACTTAATTGGCTTACCAAGTGAATCTCCTACCTAGAAACAAAATTTTTGTACATATCATAAATGTTATATTTACATTAAAATGGTTTTCTTTGTTTTCTAAGTCAATATGAAAGGCCATTTATCAGTCTAGATTTATTCTTTATTTTGGTGATCTCTCAGCTTGCATTTTGCTCTTATTTACATTATTAAGATACTCTGCTATCTGGAAGCACTTGTTTTGATTATTCTTTTCCTTCCTTTTTTCTTTTGGTATTATGTGCATCTCATTAGGGTTTTTTTCATTTTTCATAGAAGTTTCCCTCTTTTATCACACATGCAAATATCAAGAAAACTTATTATATGTATTAAATGTGCACTTCAGCCTAGAAGCCTCAAAGCTAAGCTGCGTCTAAGTGATTTTTAAATGATTATTTAATATTCAATTATTTTCTAAAATGCTCCATGAGGGTCCAGTAGTCAAACCCTCCTATTAACTGTATTTCAATAAAGCAAGTTTTATAAACTAGCCTAATAACAATAACGATAATAGTCAGGAGGTACAGAGCAATACTTTACATCTGTAGAATGTAAATGGAAATCTATAGCTCATTTCTTCTAATGCCATCAGAAGAATCATCTTATGTGAGCCTCACAACAAATTCAAGAAGCTGGGTAGGCTAAGTACTACTATTTTCATTTTGTATTGAAGAAAGGAAAGGAACAGCACATAGTTAGCTTGACGTCCAAAGCTGCTTCTTATAACAAACTCATTTTCTTCAAGGGTTTAAAAAATGCCAATGTGAACCTTTTTTATTGCAAATACACTTAATCTGGCAAGATTCTTTCACACAGCAATAAATACCATTTGTTATCTTTGAGGGAAAGCCAGCAGGTCTCCTTACTAGTCTTGAGGTAAACAGAAGGCTGCCTGCTTGCCTTGGGTATGCTCTTGGTAATTAGAGACTTTGTGGTCTGTTTCACTTTAAGGACTTTCTGCAAAATAGTAGTTCCTTTTTTCCTCAACTTTCTACAGAGCTCTGTGTTGGAAGCATCTCGTTGAGTATTCTTCTCTCTTCCATGGGGATACTACTGAGAAAATCCCTAAGATCTAGGGATCTTAGTGAGCTGGAGCAAAAGAATGTCTGGATAAGGAATTAATCCATATACTGAATGAAAGCCTTGAGTTTTTATTTCTATTCCAATTTAAACTAAAACAAAGATCAAGCAAAATCCTTTGACTTAATGTAAATACATCTTACAAGATTTTCAGTTGAAAATCTTAAAGATCGAGTAAAAAATTTCTTTTTCTCACCCCCTTCTACTCAAGCCTCCACTACAATTTATTTGGCCAAGAGTAAGATATTAAAGCTTGAGTTTTCACAGCCCAGTTTCCTTCCCACTTCAGCTAAAGAATATTTTGTCTTGCTAACAGCCTTCTGGGTCCTTCTATGTAAATGAAGACTGTAGCAGATCAGGGGGTAGAATAAAGGAAATGGAGGAAAAAATATAAGATTAACATAAGCAAAGGTGAAGGGAGAGTTTGAGGTAGATCAGCAAGAAGAGACATTTAGGAGAGCAACTTCTTTGTGGGAGATGTTTTAAAGTAAGAAATATGATGAAAGGACATGTATTAGAAGTTTTTTCTAAGTGTTAAGAATATACTCTCCATCTCCCACTTTTTGGTAATTTCAAGAGAGAACTCAGTAAAAATGCAATATGTTTTGAACTGCTTCTTGGTTGACAGGGCTGTTTTTGTTTGAAAGTGATGTTTGTACAAGACAATGAGAAAGCAAGTTTTTATATACATTTAAAAGTTGACATTTTCTTTATGGAAAAGTCATGAGTGCGCTCATCATACATTCGAAAAAGTCAACTGTCTACTCCCCAGAGTTGAAATTTTTTCACATAACTACTATCAAGCAACACTAAGAAGAAAGAGAAATGACAATGAGTTACAAACGCTAATCACAAATATTTCTATATTCATTTTTCTTTATTTTTACTTAACTCTTTTAAGTATTTTTTTCTTTTCTCCATCTTATTGAGATATTATTAACATATATGTATGTTTAAGGTATACAACATGGTGATTTGATACAGGTGTATATTGTGAAACAATAACCACAATCCCCTCACAGAGTTATCTCTCTTTTTTTTTTTGGTGTTGATGGCATTTAACATTTACTCTCTTAACAACTTTCAATTATATAATCTTTGAATATTTTTACTTAATCTTTATTTTTTTATTCTTTTTACCCTCTGAAACTATCCCTGATATTGGTACTCACTCATGTTGTGAAAAATGCAAAATTTGGAAAATTAGAACTATTCATGTTTTTCAAGTTGATTCAATATTTGAATATCCACTCTGTTTCCAGAATGTGGGGGATATAAAGGCAAACATGAGACATTCACTGCCTTTACTAAGGAAATATTATAAAATACACTGGCACACATCATATACAATAAAGTAACTATTTCACACACTAATCTAAGTCTGGACAAACAGAGTGGAAACAAGCCCCCCTAAAATTATGTTGTTACCTCCATTTACTATTCACTGAGTCCTGAAAGAGTTTGTGAAGACAAGACATATGTCCATTTCCTGCTTACTTTATGACTTTATTAAAGACTCACCTTTAGTTAATTATTTTTTCTAAAATGTGAATTATTTATTTCTCCCTAAAGTCACATATGCTGACCAGAAGTCTCTACTATCCTAGGAATGATGTGTTTTTCAAGCATCACCATATCTCCTAAGAAAACTTCCTGGAACTTAGGGAAATTGGGTAGAAACTCTTCAAAATCCTCTTAGTTTCATTTCTTGTCCTGTCCAGGTGGTTGTTTTTCATCATCGTTTTTCACATCTTACCCTTCAGGCAGTTTGATAAATTGTTGCTTTTATGCCTGCTTAGGACCCCTCTTCTGAAAAATGAAATTAAATTCAAAAAGATGTTTACAATAGTGATTTCTATAACCGGAACCAAGCCAAGGTTCTGTGTGTTTTATATTCAGACTAGTTATGAAAACTTGGCATCACTTGTGTCTCTACCTCCAAATCTGTGAACACATATGATAACTGATTTGTGTATGTGGTTTTAAAAATAAAACCTTGGAGGCCAAACCACAAAACATCTTTTGTGAAGTTAACAAATCATTGGGTATTTTGTAACTGACTCACTGTCAGTCATCAACAAAATCTCCTACCTTTAATTTTGACCCTCTGCCTTTGTTTTATTACTTTAGTTGAATTACATCTTTCCCCCAAGGTCACTGGTTATTTGGCAGCCCTCATAAGTGGTGGCTGTTTTTTCTCCCACATCCTTCATAAACCGAGACTGGCTCTTTTCTATCCCAAACACTCCAACCAGGTGTCTTCTCTTCTCTTTCAGAAGCTGCTCATTCCAGGCCACTCTCCATCGAAAGTCTTATTATCAGAATACTAAACCAATTTTTTATTTTTCTCATCTACCAAGCCCTAGATCACTCTATTCATTTCTTAAAGAGTTTCCTACCCTATTCATTCTTTCCACCATTACTTATGTGATCATTCATGATGACTTCAATAGCCACATAAATAATCCTTCCAATTGTTCGCCTCTCTGTTCCCTGACATCCATTTTTTTCCTTGTCCTTGTCCTTCACCCTATCCCATTCAACTATTCTCACAGTCATACTTTAGAGTTGGTCATTATCAATAAATGCCACTCCTTTTTCTTGATTTCAGTTAGCCCACTTTTGACCTCCATTTCCCTAGTATCCCATCTCTGGCAAACCTATAACTACTAGCCCTGTGAACTTTTCACTGTTTCTACCATGTCCATACTTTTCATTTAGTTTAGACTTCATTATCTACATTATAATCATTACTTGACACATCTTTTCAATCACATTGTCCTCTCCTTTCATCTCACCTGGCTAGCTATACCCATAACCTTGGTTAAATCCCCTTTTCATCTACTCAGAACCTGGATCCACATAAACTAAATATGCTGGAGAAAAACAAAAACATCCATGTCACTAACCTTAAGTGAGTCTTTGATGAAAATAGCAATTATATCACAATCCCCTAGTCCAGTCACTTTCTGATCTCCCCCAACTTACACAATTTTCCTTCACCCTCAATCTTAGTTGATGCCTTTGGGTCCGATTCCACTGAGACAATAGAGGCAATCAAAAGCCTACATCCACATGTTCTCACCACCTCATCTCCCCATATATCTGCTTGTATTTGCTTTTATTATTATGGAGGTTCTATTATTGTTCTCAAGACAAACCCCTCAGTTTACTGCCCATTCAGGGCATTTCTCCAGCATGTAACCCTTATCTCTTCAATACCTTCATTTTTACCTTCTCTACTGGGACATTCCATTTGACTTGAAAAATATGCTATAGACCTTCACACCTTAAAAGTCCCTTTTGATTTCACATTCCCTTCCAGCTATCACCCCGTTTTTCTGTTTCTCTTTATAACGTTACTCCTCAAAAAAACCGTCTATATTTGCTATCCTTATATATTTTCTTCTTCCTCTTATTGAATCCATTCACCCACCACCACCACCACTACTCCACTAAATATTTTCTTGATATTTTGTCCAGTGATTCTCTTTTCCTCACTAGGACATTTTATCATGATTTTCAAAGCAACTATACACCCAAATTTTAGCTCTAGCCTGGACCTGTCTCTCAAAACCCAGACTCATATAACCAGTTGTTCTCTTGACACTCCTTTTCTTTCAAAGCCCTCACAAGGATACACAATTTCATTAGAGTAAATGCTAGTTGCTTACAGGCCCTATAAAATTAGACTCCTTCTATCTCACTGACCATATCTCCTAAAACAATTAAGCAGCTCCAGGCACACTGGCTTCCTCCCCATTTCCCAAACACATTAAGTATAGCCTCATACGTGGGTCTTTGCACTTGCTCTTCTGTGCCCTTGGAAATGCTCTTCCTCCAGATATCTGATAGCAACCTTCTTACCACCTTCAGGTCTCATCTTCCTTCTCAGAAGCCACCCTTACGTTCTTTCTCAAACAGCAACTCTCCCCTACTCCTTGCACTTCCACTCCCCCCACCCATCCTACTTATTTTTTTCAGAGCACTCAAGACTCTGACATATTATATGATTTATTTGTACATTAGTTTATTAATTTCTCCACTCATATTAGACTAGAACTGAAGAATGGTGGAGATGCTTTTGTTTACTGCTATATCCTCAGCTACTAAAATACATAGTATACATATTATATGTGTACAGCACATATGTACCACATAGTAAACATGCAGTATATATCTGATGAATGAATTACTGATTTCCTCCCCTTTGAAAAGTGGGTTATAAGATATATGCAGGATGAAGTCAATTCAATATTTTGAAATTGATATAAAACTATGATACTTATAGAAACAGCTCTAACCTGGAAATGTGACTATCTAAGGTATTATTTACTTGAATTCAATTGAATAGGTCTTTGCCCTTCACCATGTAAATCCTGATACCAGATTTTAAATGAAGTGCTACTTTAATGGTGTCAGATATACAGGAGAATGATTATAGCATTTTTGCCAATTTACCCTGTTTATAATATAACTAAAATTTTGTCAGGTTTTTGTTTGTTTCAGGCCTTGCCTTCTTAAAGAAAATAAGACTGATTGCCTCAGAAGAAAACCAGGCATGTATCATTGTTCCTAAGAGGGTATCTCTTGTCAAAGTCACTAAAAAGGGTTTTGCTTTGAAGGCGTCCCCTCAAGTGAAGAAAAGCATGGATTCAAGGATAAAGTACTCACTCTGTAATCAAGCCATCACTGTCTGTGTAACCACCTCCCTCCTGCATTTGTGTGATTTCAAAGGAACACGCCAGTACCTCTCTCTGTTTCTGAGTACCAGGACGTGTGCACCACTAGGGGGCTTGTCAATCATTGCAAACTCCCAATCAATCACAAATATCTGGTGTAACAACTATCAGCCACCATTACCAAATGATAATAATAATAAATCAACTTTAACATCAATTTTATTAATTCCATCAACAGAAATACTGCTTGTATACTTTTAATTATGAGTTAGATTTGGCTTAAAACTAGTAGCAATTTGGTTATTATAAGGCTATTAAAATTCAACTCTAAAAATCAGAGCTTAGTAATAAATTCTAGGAGGAAATAAAACATATTCCCCCTCATGTCTCTGAGTATTATATAAAAACAAAAACAACCACAACAATAATAGCATTTATGATTTTATGAACTGACACAGTGCCCCAAGAGCAGTGTTATTTTTAAATCTATTTATTGCTATAATGCTAATCTACACTAGTATAAGGAAAGACTTCAGAAAGTAGCAAGATCTAAGCTGAGACACAAAATTTAGTAGGAAACAGTTTAAAAAAATGATTTGGGCTTTGGGTAGGTAGGAATGAGTAATAGAAGCATAAGGAACAGCAATTCAAAGGCCTAGTGGTCAGAGAGAATATAGCAAATAATGCAGATTATCCATATGGAATTCATGCATGTAGTTTTTCAGGCCTGTAGGTGCAAAAATGTCTTGGAGTGAGGATGGACAAATGGTCAGAAGAGAACTTCAAACTTAGTTAAGAGGTAAACCATTAAGAGGTTTGTAAGCCACAGATACCTTAAAGATTTTGGATTTTATTTAGAACAAAAGGTAATTATTGCTCATTTCCTTTCACTTCTTTTTTTTTCTACCCCACTTTTTCTTTCTCTTCTCTGCTTTTTTTCTCCTCCTTTCTTTCCCCTCATTTCTCCCCCCCCATGTTTTATTTAAGCACAAGAAGTATCATTTCTTCATTCAAGAAATCTTTTTTGCACACCTTGTACATATAAGAAATCTGCTAGATCCTGAGAAAATTTTCTGAGCAAGACAGGCCTAAATCCATCTCTCATGAAACTAGAGTCTGGTGAACAAGCTTGACATGTTCAGGGAACTGAAATAAACCTAGTGTCACTTAAAGTTAGAAGTAGGGAAATATCATGAAATGAGGTTAGAAAAGAAAGCAGGAACACATCACAGGGGGTGTTGTAAATTAGATAAGGAATTTTAGTCTTTATGCTAAGAGCAACGGGAAGCCATCAAAGTGTTTTAAGCTTTGAGATGATATGATTTATGTTTATGAATGATCATTGGCTTTGTGTGAAGAATCTATTGCTAGAGGAGAGGAATGGATAAGGAAACATCAATAAGATGCTATTGCTATATTCTTTGTAAAAAAGGTGGTAACTTGGAACCAGAAGGTAGTGGTGGTGGTAGGAGAGGGTAGTATTGCTGGTGGTGGTAGAGGTGGATCAGAAGAGGAGACAGAGACCTGGTATTGTTTGAAAGAAATGTAAATGATAAACACATCAGAAATTGTGGTCTAACTGTACCCATAAAAACATAATTAAATAAACAAGCTTTCTTCTCTGGCTTTCAGTAAAGTAGCTGATATATTTTTTATTTTTAAATTTCCTCTCTTCTTATTTACCTTCTTTAATGTGGTTTCTGTTCCTCTATGTCACTAAAATAGTTTTTAATATGGACTCAAATATCCTCAGTAACATTCAAACTCCTGCTTATTTTCCAATCTTGACTGCTTAGGACATCATTAAATTGCCTCTTTCCAGAGCACTGTATTCTGTTGACTACCATGACAATAGTATCTCCTTTTACCTCTATGGCTACTTTTTTCCCTGTCTCTTGGTTATCTTCTGGTCGTTAAATATTGAAGCTAGTCATTGTTCAATCCTAGGCCCTCTCCTATTCTCACTCTATAGTCTATCCCCATGACATCTTAATTAAGGTCATGCCTCTAAAGTTTATATCTCCAATCCATACAACTTTTCTGAATTCCAGACTCAAATCTAACTGTATATGTTAGATTCCCATTTTAATTCTTCACTAATACCTCAAACTTAATGTGCCCATTCACAGACAGGGAAGAATAGAGAAGGACAAGGTTGGGGCCCAGGCAGATATGTGTGATTGAAGGTGTCAGTGACTTATTGAAGGAGACTGAAGGAGAAAGTCTTTGGAAATAAAGTCAAGAAACTGAGAAGCCAGGAAATTGGATCTGTTCCCCATAAGAACACTGAAGGTGTCTAAAAAATAGCAAAAATTCTTAACAAAATACTTGCAAACTAAATTCAACAGCGTAAAGGATTATTCACCATGACCATGTGGGATTTATTCCTGGAAAGCAAGGAAAGTTCAACATATGCAAATTGATCAATTTAGTACATCACATTACCAGGATGAAGAGAAAAAAATACATGATTATCTCATTTGATGCAGAAAGAAGCATTTGACACAATTCAACAACTTTTCATGATATAAAGACAAGAAAGAAATAGAAGAAAACTACCCCAACATAATAAAAGCTATGCATGAAAAATCCACAGTGAACATTATACTCAACAGTAAAATACTGAAAGCTTTTCTTCTAAAATCAGGAACAAGGCAAGGATGCTTGCTTTCACCACTTTTATTTAACATAGTACTGGATATCCTAAACAGCAACTGAGCAAGAAAAAATAAATTAAATGCATCCAAATTAAAAATAAAGAAGTCAAGTGATCTCTGTTCACAGATGATATGATCTTATATACAAGAGTCCCTAAAGACTCCAAAAATTTTGTTTGAGCTAATAAAATAAATTTATCAAAGTAGTGGAATACAAAGTCAACACACAAAAGTCAGTTGCATTTCTATACACTAACAATGAACAATCTGAAGAGGAAATTAAGAAAACAATTCTACTTACAATAGCATCAAAAAAATTAAAACTGAGTAATTAGCCAAGGAGGCGAAAGACACAATGAACACTATAAAGCATTACTGAAAGAAATTAAAGACATAAATAAATGGAAAGACAACCCATGTTCATAGACTGGAAGATTTAATATTATTAAGATGTCAATACTTATCAAAAAGATCTACAGATTCAATGCAATCCCAATCAAAATTTTAACAACTCTTTTTGCAGAAATAGAAAAATCCATCTAAAATTCATATGGAATTTCAAGGGACCCCAAATTGCCAAAACAATTTTGAAAAAGAACAAAGTTAGAGGATTCATACTTTCAGATTTCAAAACTTACTACAAAGTTACAAACTTCCTACAAAGATAATCAAAATAGTGTGGTGCTGGCATAAATACAGACCTATAGACCTATGGAATAGAATAGAGAGCCCAGAAATAAAGCTTTACATATATGGTTAAATTAGTTTCAACAAGGCTCCTAAGATCATTCAAAATTGGATATCCACACGCAAAAGAATGAATTTGGACCCTTACCTAACACATATGCAAAAGCTGACTCAAAATGGATCAAATACCTAAATGTAAGATCAGAAACAATAAAACTCTTAGAAGATACCACAGGGCAAAACTTCACAACATTGGATTTGGCAATGATTTTTTTGATCTGACACAAAAGACAAGGCAATAAAAGCAAAATTAAACAAATTGAACATCATAAAACTTACAAACATTTGTACATCAAAGAACACTATCAACAGAGTAAAAAGCTGACCTATGAAAAGCGAGAAAATATTTGCCAATCATTTCTCTGATAAGAGATTAATATCCAATATATAGAGAAGTCCTAAAATTCAACAGCAACAAAAAACAAACAACCTTATTCAAAAATGGGCAAAAGAGTTGATATTTGTCCAAAGAAGACACGAATGGCTAATAAGCACACAAAAAAATGTTCAACACCACTAATCATTAGGTAAATGCAGATGAAAATCACAATAACTGCATATGTAATAATCCCAAACTGAAAACAATCTTTATGTCCATTCACAATAGAATGGATATACAGCACAGTGACAATAAAGTATCTAAATATACATACTATGAATCTGAAGTACATAATGCTGCCCCCACATAGTCAGACACAACAGAATAGACATTGTATTATTCTTTGTGTATATGGTTCGATTAAAAAAAAAGCAAAATATTCAAAGTTAAGAAAGGGGTGACCTTTTGGGAGAAGGAGGGATAGCAATTTGGAGGTGGCACAGCAGAGAACATCTTGGGTGCTAGTGATAGCCTATTTTCTGATCTAAAAGTGCTAAAAATGGTTACTTAGATGTGTGCTGGGTATTGCTTCATTGAAGTGTACATTTATATTTTCTTGCACTTTGCTATAGATGTGCTCTACTTCTTAATTAAAAAGACAAAAAAAATTCTAAATATGACAAAACTATAAATACCTAGTGACAAAATTCATAACATAAGTAAGTTGCGTATATGAAATAAACTATAAAATACAACCTGAATAAATTAGGAGATGACCTAAGTTCCAGAATATATAAAGGCATCCTACAAATTGACACAAAACAATTAAAAAGGAAAGAGTCAGTTGGTAAAAGAGATGGACAGGCAATTCACAGGAGAGACAATTCGAAGACTGAAAAAATTAATTTCAAAGGTGTCAACCAGAGTTCAGAAGAAAATGCAAGTTTAAATAATAGTAAAATAACTGTAACATTCAGGTCTAATAATGTGAGAAAACTGAAACTTTCTTAGCCATATTACTAGTGGGAGGGTGTTAACTGAAACTTTTCTTCAAAATAGTCTGGTAATATCTATTATAATTAAAATTTTATAAGCCCTTTGGCTCTACCAAAATGATAGTACCACATATAAAAATATATGTATTGGGTTGGCCAAAAAGTGCCTTCGGTTTTTAAGTAAAAATAAAAGACACATTTTTCATTTTCACCAAGAACTTTATTGAACAACATATTCACCATTTTGTTCCACTACCTTCTGCCATTTTTCAGGCAATTTCATAATTCCATCTTCCCCAAACTCTTTATCTTTTTGAGCAAAGAACTGTTCCAGGTGCATTTTACAGTCTTCCAGGGAATTGAAATTTTTTCCATTAAGCAAATTTTATAAAGACCGAAATAAATGGCAATCCGAAGTTTCAATGTCTGGTGAATAGGGCAGATGAATCAGAACTTCCCAGCCAGGCTGTAACAGTTTTTGCCTGGTCATAAAAAAATATGTGGTCTTGTGTTATCCTGATGGAAGATTATGTGTTTTCTGTTGACTAATTCTGGACGCTTTTCATGGAGTGCTGCTTTCAGTTGGTCTAACTGGGAGCAGTACTTGTTGGAATTAATCATTTGGTTTTCTGGAAGGAGCTCATAATAGAGGACTCCCCTCCAATCCCACCATATACACAACATCACCTTCTTTGGATGAAGACCGGCCTTTGGTGTGGTTGGTAGTGGTTTATTTCACTTGCCCCATGATCTCTTCCATTCCACATTATTGTACAGTATCCGCTTTACATTGCCCATCACAACTTGTTTTAAAAATGGAACGTTTTCTTTAAGTAGAGAATTGCTTGCATAAATACGGTCAAGAAGGTTTTTTTTTTCTTCCGTTTATGTGGAACCCAAACATCAAAGCAACTAACATAACCAAGCTGATGCAAATGATTTTCAGTGCTTGATTTGGATATTTTGAGTATGTTGGCTATCTCCTGCATGGTATAACATTGATTGTTCTCAATTAATGTCTCAATATGATCGCTATCAACTTCAATTGGTCTACCAGAACGTGGAGCATCCTCCAGCGAGCAATCTCCAGCACAAAACTTCACAAACCACTTTTGACACATTCAATCGGTCACAGCGCCTTCTCCATACACTGCACAAATCTTTTTTTTGTGTTTTCAGTTGTGTTTTTACCTTTCTTGAAATAATAAAGCATAATATGCTGAAAATGTTGCTTTTTTTCTTCCATCTTCAATAGTAAAATGGTTACACAAACATTCATCAATTTTGATAAATCTTTTTTTAAACACACCCTGATATGACAGCTGTCACATACAATCTAACAAAATTGTTTAGAATGAAGTTAAAGACAACTAAGTGCTACTAGAGCCATCCTATGGAAAAAACTGAACAACCTTTTGGCCAACCCAATATGATGCTGTTGTTTGTTTGTTTTTTTGCCTCACTGCTTATAATGGCAACATTGGGAACAATCTGAGTGTTCATCATGGATGAAATAAATCTTTGCCTACTCAACTAAAGGGCTGCCCACAATCCATTGCAAAGTGAAAAAACTTGCAGAAAAATGTGGCTATATCTTGGTTGCAGAAAAATGTGGTTATATCTTGGTTCTGCAAAAACATTGCCACACAAACCCTATTTTTTTTGCTGGGTTTTCCATTTATGTGACCATTTTAATATTTTCTGGGGTTGATTCCTAAAGGAACAAATGGACTGATTCATTTATGTACTGACAACTATTGCTGAATATAGATTACAGCATACCCTGTATTTAGAAGATAATTAACATTTTGTCTTAAACATTTTAATCTGAACAAAACTCTAACTTCTCATTTGAAGACTTGCTTGTTTGTAAAAGTCATCGTTAATCTATTACTCCCAGAAGTGTGGAAGTGGAGGAGCTGGGGGTCAGCTGGAGATGTTTTTATCTTGTTTTTATTCCTCTTTTATTGTTTCATTTGTTCTAATGAGCATGTATTTGTACTTTTTAAAATCAGAATATTTATAAAGAAAAATATTTTCTTCACTGATCAAACATGGCGCTTTTCTTTCTTTTCCATGTAACCTCATACTTTCAGCTTCACCCATTGAGAGCTCCCAATACCAGTTGTTTCTTGCCCATTTTCATTTACTTCCCTTGAAATTGGTCTGGCTATGCCAGCTTTTCTTTTATTATAACAGTTATTTACATTCTACAAGTATTTATAGCTTGTTAAGATGGCTCTGTGGCCTAGTTTAAAAGGGGATTCTGGTAAATCCCTTCCACTTACAACACTTTTATCTATTAATTTGCTGTAGTTCATTGCTCTACTTTTGTTTACTTAAAGATTTCATCTAGGCTCTTGATGCTTTGCCAGCACCCAAAGGCACACTTTTCTCTTCATGCATTCCAGTTTCCATAGTACTATTTACTGGCTTGATTCTCTAAGAGACAATCCTTTTATTGAATTTCAAAGACTCTAGATTTAACCCAAGATAAATGTTGAATATTGCTTGGGGTCCTGGAAAGCATTAGACACTCAGTGAAAGAGTGGCCCTACCTCTAAGTTAAAAGCAGCCTGTTTGAAGTTCCAAATGCACATTCTGTGTCAGTGTACACTGTCACCATGAGATTTCTGTACCCTGGGCTCACCTTGACAACCCAAATCCTATTCTCACTGGATAAGTTTCTTTCCTCTGGGAATTCATGTAGAACACAGACTCTAAGATCACTCCGTTTTCCCTCTCTGAAAGCATTATTCTTACTTTAAATTCCAGGCTTTAAAAGTCACAACGGCCCCAAACATCCTCATGGTCAAGCACAGACTCTTTTTATGACTCTCAGATGCTACAGAGAAAGCTTAAGCTAGTAAAATCCCATCAAAAAAGCTCAAACCAACCAGTTGTCTAAACAAATCTGCCTCATACCACTCCCACCTCAACATTCAATGGTCCAAGAGTCTGACAGAAGATATCCAATCTAAACCTTGCTCTCCTCCTCCTTCTCAATGACCACTAGCTTGCTTTGATTTTTTCATGTGTCTCCTGATCAATATAGTAGCCTTCACTCTGAGCTTCTTACCTCTAGTCTCCCTCATCATATTAATCTTTCCAACATATGTCCGTCAAGGTTATTTTTTCAAAAACAAGAACCCAAGCTTCTCAATTCCTTCCCTAAAGAAATCTGATGTTTCCCTAATACCTAAAAGAAAAAGACTAAAAGGCCTTAACATGTTAAGGAAGTCTCTCCGAATTCATTTCTGCTCATCTTTCTGATCTTGACACCAATATTCTGCCAGCATTGCTCTCCCGCAAAGATGACAGGCTTTGTCATGCCTTCTTGCATTTGGATATACTGTTTCCTTTATGGGACTACTTTTCTGACCCTGTTCTGCTTGGTGGAGTCTAACTGATCCTTACAAACTCTACTCAAGTGTCATAAGCTCTGAAGCCTTCCAAACTCCTTTGGGCAAATAGCTGTTCTTCATTTTTGTCTCCACAGTACGGTTCAGAATTCTATTTTAGCATGTATCAAATTGTACTTCAACCATATGGCTCCATATCTTACCTGACTCACTCCTTAAATCGAGTTTCTCAAGGGCAGGGATGATAACCTTATACCCACAATATTGGGTTCAGTTCCTGACGTGGGGAAGGAGTCCAGTGTGTGTCTATTTGAGGATTGCAGGAATGACAGAATAAATGGAGTTCTTTCACAGAAATCAGGAGTCTCAATATTCCACAAAGACTCTTGTTAAAACAAGTAGGATCAGGAAATGAATCAGGGAGACATCTCTGTTATTTTGTTTAAAGAACATCCTCCCATAAACTTCTGTTAAGATTCAGTGGAAAATGACATCAATTTTCCTCATTTCAACTGTGGGCTAAATAATATTACCAAAACATTCTACTCTTAAAAACTGAAAATTTGGTTTCCAGGCTGCAAAATGTCTCAAACCCTTGTCTCCTTGCACTATTACTAAATCAAGTTTGCATCTTGTTTTCCACTCAAAATTTGATTTTACTCTAAGAGTTCTTAGAGAAAACTCTTGTGTTAATGAATTTGTGCTTAAAGTGCAAATTCTGCTGATCGATTGGTGATGTTTTTCTCCTCCATTATAACTATGATTTATCTATTACAATCATTGTATATAACCTGCTTAAGAATTAATTTTCATAGACACTGTGGTAGAATATATATATATATATAAAAAGAGAGAAAAAAAAGATTTAAATCTTATCTCATATGTATAGATTTCAGGTAAAGGATCTGATACTTAGAAAGCCTAAGTCACTTACTAGCATGAACAACCATCCTAGTTTGCCCAACATAAAGAGGGTTCCTTGGATACTGGACTTTCAATTTTAAAACCAGGAAAGCCCCAAGCAAATCAGTAGTTCACTCTGTCACTTATCCAAGGTTATACAATAAGTTGCAGATACAAAGTTCAAGTTCAGTCCTTCATATGCTCCCAAATTTTACATTCATTTTAAATGCTGCCTCTTTGATTTGGATTTCATCCATAATATTTATTTCCACATTGTAAATCATATGGTGTCAATAATTAAGGTTTCCAAGAGTAATAGAGAAATGAAAAAAATTCTAGTGAGGTATTTTAATAGAATTTTAAGTTATATAGCAGTAGCATATTTTGATTTCAGCTGCAGATGTTCCTCTTCTAATTGCATGCCAAAATTACTAGCTAATAGATTTATTTTGCATACTGCTACATTATAAAACTTATCTAATTATTTATGGACTAGTTGTTGAGACTCTCAAATTAGACTATCACTCTACTTTCACTGTGAAAATAGTAGTTCTTCATTTTTTGTGAATGTTCATAAAGCTTTTAATGTCCCTCAATGTGACTCCATTTCTTCCCTCAAACCATGCTTCTCCAATATCAATATTAGAGAGATTTACAATATATGAGGAAGAGTCAAAATGATAACATTTGCATTATTTTAAAGAGAAAGGAAACAAGCTAACGGGTGGGTTTTGGGGGATGGGGAAGTATGTTAAGACAAACTGGATGAAGGGACAGTAAAAGTTTAAGGAGGATGGCACATACCATAGAATAGTTCTAGTAATCTCCAAAAGATATCTGAGATTAATAAATTTTTCCTTGGGAAATTTCATCACCAACCTCTGTACATTTCTAAGCAAATCTGCACCTTTTCTTGCATATAATTTCTAAAGCTTCAATTACTTTTGATTACTTTCTCTCAAGGTATACTTAAATAGAATGTTACAGACATGATTATATTTCCAAATGTGTCTTTAACAAGAATCTAAAACTTGCTTATTAATTTTAAAAAACATTGAGATAAATGGGAAAAAATAACATTTATAGCACTGTATATTTCTTCAACAAACAACAGCATGGTAATGGTACAAATTTTAGACCAAGGGTTAAGGATTTTGAGTATGTGTTTTAATTCTACTTGTGATTAGTTGGGTAACCTTGAGAAAATCAGGTAATTTCTCTTTTCAGTTTTCTATTAGTAAAATGGGGAATAAAATAATTGTCTTACCTTGCCCATGGGCATGGAAAGAAGTTCATCTAGGTGACCACGATGCATGCTGGGAAGGAGAGTGTTTGGTAAATTTCAATAAGGAGAAGGAGTAATAGTAACTGCAATAGCTATATGTAAACCCAAAGAGAAACTAGGCGGCTTTGAGGCAATATGATATGGGTACAAATCACAAGATACTTGAGCTCACTCAGTTAATTCCTATGCACTCTCAAGTTTGTGAATATTGTAGCACACTGACGTTTCTTAAACTTCAGTGTGAGTACGGATAACCTAGAGAATCTTGTTAAAATGCAGATTATAATTCAGAAGGCCTGTGGTTAAGCTTGAGCATTTGCATTTCTAACAAGCTCCCAGGTGATGTTAATAGCACTTGGAGCAGGTACCACATTTGAGCAGCAAGGTAGAAGGCTATTTGGTTTCCCAAGTGCTTAGAGAGATGATGAAGATAAGTGGCACTGTGTTATATAAGCAGGAGTCATTCTGATGTACTAGACATTAAAATACGAGACTGATTTGGAATTTGGATAAAGGGATATGAATTTGAAGTAGTAATATGACAGGGGAGACCTCCCCAAAAGGGTAAAGGATACCCAAGAACAGGCTGGAAAAAGCTTCCAGAAATCTATGGTTGAAAAAATTTGGGTATCTAGACTACAGAGGCAACTTGTTTAAAAACAAAACAAACTCAAACAAAACAACAAGGCAGACAGTGGGATGTAAAAAGTTTTTGCAGAGAAGAACAAATTTGAGCAAACTTCTTAATAATAAATCAAAATAAATGGAGACGGATGCAGCTGGGTCAGCTTCAAGGTTTCAGAATGAAAGGGGAATTTAAAAAACTGAGGGGTAACATCTGCCCAATGCAGGGAAGACCTAAAAGCCATTAAGAGAAAGGGATAGAGGATGAAGAGGCTTTTCAGGAGAAAAGAAAAATTAAGATGCTTTTCAGGTGGTGGCAAGACAGAAGGGCAACCAGAGTCATGATGGATGTTGCAAGTCATCTCCTTGGGGAATGCAACCCTTGCCGTGAAGCGTGAACAGAAGAGGGAAGTCCATCTGAACCCATTGGGAAGGAAAGAAGAAATGAGAGAAGTTATCTAGAGAAGCAATTAGGGAAAGAGGCTATAGAAAACAGGATGATGCCTGCTGTGCTTCGAGCTAAGGTGACCAAAGAAGTCAGTGTAGAAGTTGAGAAGGAACAGATCCTAAATCAAGGGAGAAGTGCAGAAGGAAAAGAGAAAAGTCACAAGAGAAAGAAAAAAATTGCACTCAAAGTGTGTTTTTACAAATTAAAATCACAAAATGGATTATTTTTATGAGTCACTATTAAGAAGGGAAAAGATGACATCAGTTCAAGTTTTGACAAATTCTAACTAACCAAATTAAAGACTGATGGAAATGGATTGCATCACAAGAAGAGAAATTACTTTTAAAAGCTGGAAAGAGCAACATGATTTAAGAACATGGTGAAATAAAGTAGCAGGGCAAAAAGTAAAGACCAGTGACCAGCTTGTTGGAAAGCATGATACAGAGAGCAGAGCAAAGGAAAAGACTCTGCAGATGTAAACATAAGAACTCTATTCATCTGGAGGAAGTTGGGAAGTTTTGGCTCATCTATGACACAGACACATTGGAGTGTATTTGACCGTTGGTGAGCCCCAATAGGGCTTCCTCTCTCTGGTTCTTCTCCCACCTTCTCACCCTTACTCGTTTATGAGCAACATATTGTCCCACCTGCTTCCCAGACTTTGTTCAGGAGCTACTGCAATAGAGGGAAAGAGACCTTGGTACAGAACTGGGCTCAATTCCAAATACAGCAAGGACCAGTGGAAATTTACAGGCAAGAAGCAGGTTGTGGGGAGGGGTGGATAGAAAATTACTAAGAGGAGACGTCAAGGGTAGGGGGAATTCTTGCTGAATAGACCTAACAGGATTCTTGCTGAAGGCAGGCCAGGATAATCAGCTACCACCTGGATGGGTGGGGGAATGAGGGTTTTGACCAGATATCGAGAACGATCAGATACTGAGGGTGAGTGTTGGGGATTCTCACTAAACTGACTTGTAGGATTCTTGCTAAAACTGGTTTATGCAGGTCTAAGGACAAAGCCCAAGGATGAGGCCTAGTGAAAAAAGGGGTTAGAGGAGGCTGACTAAAGCCTGGTCAAAAAGAGTCTTTGACGGGAATTCCCTAGTGGTCCAGTAGTTGAGACATGGGCTTTCACTGCCTTGGGCCAAGGTTCAATCCCTGGTCAGGGAACCACAAGCAGTGTGGTGTGCCAAAAAAAAAGTCTTCACCATTTTCTGAAGATCTTTATTTTTTTATCACTGCCAACAAAATACCAAAGCTTTTCTCTTTTCCCTTTTTCCCTCAGGTCCTGGGAGATAACTGATTGGGCATTTGATAAATAAATTTGAGTTATGAAAGTAATGCTTAATAGTAGTTTCTATCTCATTGCTTCCAGATATGTTGGTAAGACTAAGTAAGTGATGTCTACGTAGGGATTATAGGACCAGAAAGTGGATAACTTCATTTTGAGGGTATTTTTAGCTGCATGTACTCCCTGGAAAGATCAATCCTCTGTGATAGGCACAGCACTATAATTTTTAAACATCTAATCGGACTTGGTCCACACCCAATCTGCCATTAGTCAATGTTCTCAAATGTATTTTAGAATTTATCACAGGAAGGGAGGGGAAATTATCCAGAAACAAATAACCACATGAATAATTACTGATTATGATGTGTCATTGAAGAAACTTTGAGATGTGCAGAAAAGTAGGCCAGACGTACAATTAATGGCTATCATGTTAAGGACAAAAGGAAAAATGATCAAGCATTGAAAATAATTTTAAAACATAATAATTTTAGCATAAGACACACATAGAAATAGCTGCTGTCTTTCATAATAACCATCATAAGAGATACCATACGATGATACTTCTATTGCTCAATACATTTTTGAAACACTTCCTGGTAATTTTCATCAGGACCATTTTCTAAGTCATACAAGAAAATTATTCTCATAAAATTATGGTCATTGCCTGCATATTCACCATAGCATCTGGATCTTTATTTTTAAAGGCAAACCAACAAAAATACTTATTGTTGAAAGTTATCTGAGCGACTGTAAGTGAAAGGATCAATGTGGCATGTTGGAATAAAAACCTAGGTAACGTTGAACTTAGTTTTCAATTTGAATTGCTTCGAGGACCAAATTTCCTTACTTCTTACTGGTGGTGCTTTCTACTGACATTTGTTTTCCAAGGTAAGAAAGAAAATAAATCTTAATTCATAATTTGTTTGGAATAAACAAGATGACATATTCCCTTTGTGATTTCTTTAGTCATGAAAAGGAAATAGTTCTGCAAAAGATTAACTTGGAACAATATATTGACATTAATAAACTCACCATTGTCAAAGCAGCAAGTTGTGTAGTAAACTAAATATTTGGCAATTTTAAAGAGTCATTTTCAAAATGGAAATTACAATGTGTTTCTCTCCCAGCATGAACAAGATGGAATCCCTATAAAGGCATATCATGCCGATATCCAGTTTAGTAGAATTGGGGGATTACATTGCACATCAATTGTTGTGTTACACATTAACATAATATTTTTGTGTTCTTTCCTCCCAGTGTGAATCAAAACCATTTGATATGAAAATATTTCTTCTATAAGAGAAAGATTGATCATAACCACATGTATAAATGATTCTTTTTCTTTGGTATGAATTTTTTAAATTAAAAGTTCCCTGATTAGAAATTACATATAACAGGTCAAATTAAGAAGATGTCAATAAAAGTTTATTTCTTAAAAAAAATTCCCTTTAAACACTCACAATAAATGTCCTCCTTCCTTTCCATAGTTAAGTGCCATTTGGTAATCGCTTTGGGACAAGCCAAGGAGAAATAGAATAGTCACTAGGTTTTGAATGAAACTGCTGTCTCTGCCGTCCATCTACGAACACAGAGTTTATAATAATGTTAAGTCCTGGCATATTTAAAGTAGTTTATATTCTTTGAAAGAGAAAAAATGTGGGCGTGTATATAATTAGTAGGAATAATAAAATGTATACATCATCTTTTCAAGGAGGTAGAAAAGTCACATGCTTAAGGCTGTGGGCTTTGGAATACAGACCTGGTATTAGATCAACCCTTTCCCATTAACCAGCACTGTAACTTTGAGTAAATTACTTAACCTCTCTGAGCCTTGTTTCTCAAATATCAAATGCAGATGATAGCACCTTCTTAAGACTCTCATTTTAAAAAATTATTAAGATAATATGTGAAAAGTGCCCACCAAAGTATTATGCCTAACACGTTGTAAGTAATTCAGAAAATATTGGCTGCTTATTATATATTACATTAGTCAAATCCACCTAAGAGCTGATTTCAAGGCCTCCTGAGGGATGGGAGAATATAATGTTATTTTTTGCCTCCATATCTACTTTAATATAAAATGAACATACGAATAGCCACCTGCAAGAGCTATTGTAAAGCCCAAACATTTCTATTGATACTATAGGATTCATTCATTCAACAGAGACCAGCTTAGATAAAGGTTTTTATCCTATGCAAAGGAGAAGTTGGATTGCATTTTGTTTGGAAACCAATAAAGGCTTTTAAGCAAAGTGGCATGATATGTTTAAAATAATTATTTCACTGCCATATGTAGAAAGCCTTGAAGGAGAGCAAGACTGGAAATAGCAAGATTAGTTAGGAAGTTATCACAATGACTTAGGCAAAACATCATGGTAGTGAGTGGGGAGGGACTTGGATCTCCATCCGTGGAGCAGACAGAATGTATTGATAATTAGATATCAGGAAAACAAAAGCATGAACACTCTAGGATAATTCCTCAATTTTTAGCTTGATCAGTTGGAATAAATAACAGTGCTATTTTATAAAATGGAGATGACAGAGAGAGAAACAGGTTGAAGAAGAAATGAATCAAGCATTCTCAGTTAGCCATGTTAAGTCTGAGATGCTTACTAGGTACCCAAAGGGAGATGTCCAGGAGACAGCTGAACATACAGGTATGACATTAAGGAGAAGGGAAGTAAAAAACATAACAATCTGCAGATCATTGGCATAAGCCACTTAATTAGATGAGTTTAGCAAGGAAGAATAGAAGCAAGAAAGGAACTCAAAACATTCTCACATTTAAAGGTTGAATAGACAAGAACAAGCAAAGAAAAGGAAAATGAGAGAAAAATCATAGCAGCACGTGGTGTCACAGAAAACTAGAAAGGAAACTGTTCCTCAAAACAGAGAATGAATGACAGTGTCAAGTGCTTCTGAAAGGGCAATAAATGAGATAGCGCATATGATAGCGCATATCTAGTACACTTCCTGGCACATAGTAGGTACTTAATAGATGCTTTTCCCTTTGCTTCCTATTTCCTTTCTAAGAGGTAGTAGTGCTTAGTAGTTAAGAGCATAGGCTTAGGAACTAGTCTGACTCAGTTCAAATCCTTCCTCTGCCATCCCATAGCTGTGTGACCTTACACAAGTCATTTCACCTTTCAATAGTTTGGTTCTTATATTTTAAAATGGGGGCAATGGCAATGCCTACTTCATAGAGATGCAGTTAATACATTGTTGTCAATCAGTAAGATTAATTACTACTTTCTTTCCTATTTCCATGTTATATATTTTCAAAAAATATCCAATAATAAATATGAATTACTTTTTGATTTCCATAATGAATACTTGGCTGAGTAACAATAATTAATTCTACTTCCATAGCCAGTGAGACAATGAACAAATCCCACCCTTCCTTCCCACATAGTGTACATATCTGCCTTTAAAGAATAGAGTTATTTTTATTGATTGGAGTCCTGACTATGTGTGGGCACAGTAAAGGAAGCAAACAAGGGTTGGCAGGGCACCCAGAGACTAGCAACAGTGGAAAGTCACTTCCACCCATAGGACCAAAGGGACAAGAGGAAGAAATGGTGTTACCAGAATTCACAGAGAACTGGAATTGCAAAAGAGTGGTTTCCTGTTGGGAAAGAGGAATCTGGTTATTACCAGGGACAGGGTGCTGACGAAGGGAGGGAATGGGGACGAAATGCATCTTTCTCTTTTTTCACCTTCGTATCTCAGGCCACTGGGACCGATGGATGATTCTAAGCAGAAGCCAGCTGGCAAGGGAGCCCAGGTGAGGCAGTCTTCATCAATTTCCTTCTAAGGCCCAGAAGGGAGAAAAGCATGGGGCATAGACTAAGAAGGCAAAGAGAGAACAACCAAGCACCCTTTGCTATTCTCTAGTGTTATGTTCCTAGCCAAGTCCCAGTAAATGATGCCCAAATAAGGGTGATTCCTCCCCAACTCAATACCTTCCTCCCACCCTGGTAGCCAAAACATCATCAGCTTCTCAGTTGCATTTGATGTCAACCAGGTTTTCACAGCTATCAAACAGTATGGGATCTCCTTAGTACTTTGTTTCTAATTTTAAGAACTACACACACACACACACACACACACACACACACATCAGTTGAAAGAATGTAAATTATAAAAATGAAAAGCTTATCTAAACTTTTCTGAAACATAAGCCAAATACTTTGTTTGTTTCAAAGATTTGGACAGAATTCCTTGACTTGACGAAATCCCACAAGAATGCCTTCATTCCTGGTTTTTACTGGAAACTTCTAAACTGTTGACGCCATGGATTTTAAAAAATAAACAGATGGGCAGGTCTCTATGACTTCATTTTATGTTGAGAATATAAATATTCAGAGAGATAAAAGACAAGGTCCCTATTTTTCAATGTTTATAAATAGAAGAATTTGCCAATGTCATTTTATCCATCCATCCATTGCCTGCTTGTTGATGTTTGTCTATGGCTATGGTGGGAAATTCTTCAATCATCACTCATTCTAGGTAATTTAGAGTGTTTTTTAAAAAATATAAAGGAAAGAAAAAAATTTTTAAAAGGCTCAGAGGTCAAGATACCTGAAATGTGAGATTAGTGAAAATTGCTTTATAATCATGACAAGACGAATGAAAAATCCTTTTCAATGAAAATAACTTTTCTTTATAAAGAACCCCCTTTTTTCATTTTACAGGCAAAAAAGAAGGTATTTGGCATAGAGTAGTACTGGTCTTCAGCCAGAAGAGAGTTTATTTAGAAATTTGTCCCTCCTTTAATCTGGGCAAGTTCAAGCTACAGCAAAATTATAGTTTCCAGTATCCCTTGAATTTCCAATTAGTTCTGTTGAGACAGAACCTCAGAAGATAGTGACTCAATACTGTTAAGTTCAAAACAGGGCAGCATAAAAATCTTTGCTGTTTAAATGATATCAGAAAAGCAGTTTGCTGCCTCTCTTGGTATCACATTTGAGATTAACAGACCTTAACCCACAGATGCAAAAAGTCACCATCTTCCTAGTTAAAGACACTTTGTAAAATAATGGAAACTATTTACTTTCACATAATAAGCTGGTATACACTACCTTGTCACTTTCAAACAAGATAAATTCTTACATAGTTCTTTTGTTTGAGTGGATACTCTACTATCACATAGTGGATGGTAACTATAAGTTGCATTTTGCCAAAGAGAATCAGAGAGAAGCAAAGGTCTTTCACAACAAATCAATAAGTAGTTATTACAGACCAGCTAAGTACAAAGGCATGTAGTCAAAATTAATACAAGCAAATAGTTTATGTTAATATGTTCCTCTTCTCTCTTTTTTCTCAGTGTTTTTCTTTTTGTTCAAGAGTAGTTTGTCCAAATTTATGATCTCTGGTTAGACCTTTGCTCATGTCAAAGATGTATAATAAATAGATCATGCACTTCAGGATCTAACATTTTTTCTGTCAAGAGTAGAGCCATATTAAAGAGAAAAGTAATGAGGGAAAGAGCAGTATGATAACAGCCAACAGGTGCTTTATTCATAGAGTAACGGGAGCCCAAATATTCAGCAAGTTGCAAGATTTGAGCTGGTATCACAGCAAGATAGAGTATAGCCCACATAAGTAACTTTTACTTGGAAGTAAAGCCTACAAAGTGGTGGTCTGGCTATTTTGGTTTCTGAAATATTTTACAAGAAACAACTCAGAATTTCTCTGTTGTACATAAAATTTTTCTTTTCGTATGGAGAGCCGCATATCTCAATGTGATCAAGGTAAATACTTTTTTTAAAATGCCAAGTTGGCTAGTTGAAATGTATTGTGGCTATGAGAGAGGCACGTGTATTGGAGGCTTGACTAGTAGAAAGTTGGCTCTGTGCTCCTTACTCGATGGCAAGATTCCCAAGCCACAGAACAAATACAAATTATTCCAGCTGAAACAGGCACAAATGCCATTTAAGTATGCATCCAGTTTCTAGGTGTGGATTATTAAAGAATATTGTGGCATTTTTTAATGCTATGTAATATAAACTGGAATATATTTTAATGGTACAAATTCACTCTTCAGCTAAACATATACTGATTTTTCCCTATTTTTGTAGCTAGTGTTAGAGTATATTTATTTTGCAAAATATCCAGCTCTAGTCTTCTAGCAGAGAGTCATACAAATCCTCCAGAAAATAAATTTTATCTTTGACCAAAAGTTTTTGTTTTCCAAAATTACTTTCACTAGTGATAACATATTCTAGAAGAGAATTTTTGAGTTATACTGTCACACAATCTATAGGAAAAAAAAAACATTTACTAGCTACTATGTTTTTTTATACTAGACTTTTAACAGAAAACAGAAAAATAGAATACGAACTATAAAATTTCTTTTTATTATTTTTTAACATCTTTATTGGAGAATAATTGTTTTACATTGTTGTGTTAGTTGCTGCTGTATAACAAAGTGAATCAGCTATACATATACATATAACACCATATCCCCTCCCTCTTGCGTCTCCCTCCCACCCTCCCTATCTCACCCCTCTAGGTGGTCACAAAGCACCGAGCTGGGCTGATCTCCCTGTACTATGAGGTTGTTTCCCACTAGCTACCTATTTTATATTTGGTAGTGTATATAAGTCAATGCCACCCTCTCACTTCGTCTCAGCTTACCCTTCCACCTCCGATGTCCTCAAGCGTTTTCTTCAATTAATCTTTTTAGATGAGAGCATTGGAATCCAAAATGATAAAGTCATTTGCCCAATGCCACATAGGTAGAGAGTGCCTGCTCTGAAAAAGTTATTGTGTTTCATTACACTGGGCAGCATATATATTATTCAATACATGAATACACTTTTGTTATGCAAGAAGAGTGTATTGAAAATGCATGGGGCTTCCCTGGTGGCGCAGTGGTTGAGAGTCCGCCTGCTGATGCAGGGGACACGGGTTCGTGCCCCGGTCCGGGAAGATCCCACGTGCCGCGGAACGGCTGGGCCCGTGAGCCATGGCCACTGAGCCTGCGCATCTGGAGGCTGTGCTCCGAAACGGGAGAGGCCACAGCAGTGAAAGGCCGCAAAAAAAAAAAAAAAAAAAAAAAAGAAAAGAAAAGAAAATGCATGAACAGTACTGTTGGTTATGAGAACCTTTACATTCTAAGATAGTAGAGGAAAACCCCGAAAGAGAGGAACAAATGAATTGTAGATAAGAAGAGGAAGATTCTTTGAATTTATGGGTTGGGAAGAAAAGAGTATGAGCCACTAAAACATACAAGTCATTCTGAAGAGGATTTTGGCTCGTTTGTTTGTTTTGTTTTCTTTGTTTTGGTAGGAGAGTATGACAAAGTGAAAAAGATGATTGAATCAGGGAAGTACTCTATGAAGGATTGGGAAAAAGTTTCAGTCAATTAAATCCTCTATAGCAAATTTGATGAATAAGATAAGAAGACATGGTAGGTTTATTGGAGGTTTCTATTTGATGAAGATAAGGACAATCTCTAGCTAGGTTCCTTTTATAAATAAATGCAGTACCATCTCACTATCATACAATTTGTGATTAAAATAACTGCAAGTAACACAGCATATCCTAAGACCCATCAAAAAATAAAAATTAACATTTGACTGATAACGAATGTGTGGGGGAAAGTCATTATACTAATCTTCATACTGAGTGGCATGTGATATAGGTGGAGCATTTCCAAATACTGTACTGCAGAGATGCTTAGTAATGTGTTGTTACAGCCCATTACCAAGCCACTTCAATGATGGGATGGTGGTGGCACGTTTCCAAGCAAGGACTGCTGGAAAGAGAAAATCTACATAAGACCTAGATTTTGGATGACATCTGGATTAGGTGTGCCTAACTGAATCACTCTTTTATGCAGAAAGGCATGGGAAGTACGAAATTTCAAACGTTGTATGCTATTGATGCTGCCCTGATCGCCTGCAAATGGTGTAATTTTATTCAACTAATAAAACTAATAAGAATTAGTTATTCTTAACTAATTCTGCCAACTAATAAGAATTATATCGGGCTTCCCTAGTGGCACAGTGGTTGAGAGTCCGCCTGTTGATGCAGGGGTTGCTGGTTCGTGCCCCGGTCCGGGAAGATCCCACATGCCGCGGAGCGGCTGGGCCCGTGAGCCATGGCCGCTGAGCCTGCGCGTCCGGAGCCTGTGCTCCGCAACGGGAGAGGCCACAACAGTGAGAGGCCCGCGTACCGCAAAAAAAAAAAAAAAAAAATGAGAATTATATCTATTCTTTTTTTCTTAATAGAAAGAACATTTTTGTAAATTTACATTTAAGCTCTGTCAACCCCTATGAGTTCTAAGTATTAATAGAACGCCAAGCACAGGTCAATTCAACACAAGAACCTTCTACAAGCACTTAGCTGAGAGTTCTAAAGAGAACCCTTGTAAAAAACACAAATATAATTCTGTCTTTATTCAAAGAAATTCAAAAACTGGACTTAAAAAAGAAAATGTTGATGTATGGAAGGCACAACTTATTTGATGTTTCATTGGCAGATGTCAGAAAAAATTAGGAAGTTGGCATAAACCAATCTCTACTCTGAGTTGGTAATAGATTAGAAAAAGCACTGGACTTGGTATAAAAAGACATGAATTCCAGTCTGAGGATACCTTTTATACCACCTGTATTATTTTGGACAAGTCACTAAACCTCTCATAATAAGCTTCCATCTCTTAATCCACGTAATTATTCTAATAATACTTCTTTTGCTAATTCAAATGGTTAGAAGAGCTCATTCTATACCCTGAATCGGTTCTGGAAACATGTGTTTCCTCCTGCCTGATTCATTATCACAGAGCATCTAATTCTTCCTTTTTGGTTACCTAGTGCAATGTTTGTCACACAGTAGATGTTCAATAAACATTGTGAAATGTAATGGAATAATGCACAGAAGAGGAAATAAATAAGGTACTCACAAAGATTTATTTATTTATTTATTTTTGGCTGTGTTGGGTCTTCGTTGCTGCCCGCAGGCTTTCTCTAGTTGCGGCAAGTGGGGGCTACTCTTACTTGCCGTGCACGGGTTTCTCACTGCGGTGGCTTCTCTTATTGCAGAGCACAGGCTCTAGGCACACGGGCTTCAGTAGTTGTGGCACGTGGGCTCAGTAGTTGTGCCGCACGGGCTTAGTGGCTCTGAGGCATGTGGGATCTTCCTGGACCAGGGCTCGAACCCGTGTCCCCTGCATTGGCAGGTGGGCTCTTAACCACTGCGCCACCATGGAAGTCCCCACACTGAACTCTCAAAAGTGAAGAATATTAGAGAAGGCAAAAGTGTAATGAAAAAGGGAGGGGCAGAAGGCCTAAAAAGACATAAACCTGCTAATTTTCCAGAGTTGGTTGTAAATTTGCTTATAAACCCACATAACAAATGCCTTTAGCCATTACACACTGAATTACCCCACGACACTGTATACCTGACTTTGTGTTGTACTCTTCCCATACTCTCTACAGTTGATGATCTAAGTGAGTGCTGCCCAAGAGAACTTTCAGCAAGGATGGAAATTCTATGTGTACCCTGCCCAGTATAGCAGCCACTCGCCACATGTAGCTGTTGAGCACTTGAAATGTGGCTAGTGTAACTAGAAGCTAAATTTTAAATTTTATTTAATTTTCATTAATTTAAAATTCAATTAAGTAGTCACATGTGGCTATTGGCTACTGTATTAGACAACACAGATCTAATAACTTACATGGTTAATGAATGACCATATTCCTATTTGGAGCAGAAGAGGGTTTCTAAGACAGCATAGTGGCTCAAAATAATCTGTACCTGAAGAATCATGGTTAAACAGATTCCAATTTTCAAAACTATCTGAGATTTTGATTTCTATAACTTGTGACTTAACACCTCTCTTTGACAGATCATTGCATTCTTCCACCAGATGTAGAAACAGAGTTCAGTTGCATTCCATTGAACACACTCTTTAGCTTTCTGGGACTCAATTTCCTCATCTGTAAAATGAAGTGGTTGGACTTCATTAGATATTTAAAATTCTTTTCAGCTGTAGGGATTGGGAGGAAATTTACGTGAATTGCTGGAAAGAAACTGCTAGTTTGATTTAAGTCTCATCTGTTCCTTCCTGTCTCATCATCAGAATCTCTCCAACATGTTTTCCTTTCCCTCTATGCCTTTCACTCTTCTTGTCTGTTCACAGTTCAAAAGATTTCTCCTGTCTGAATGATTTATCCTTCTAGATTTATGCTGTCAGAAAGCTCTGTTTATATAGAGTCTAGACATACTCATGTGTTGCTTATGCATTCTAATTAAGAAGGACAACTTCAAATGGATCAAGGTTATCTAAAAAAAAGAATTAGAACTTTACTCAAAGATCAGAAGGGAAGAAGAACATTATAAAATAAACTTGGGATAAAGAACTCCAAAGTTTAAACCAAACTAAGACGGAAGGCATGTTTTTCTTTCTCAGAATCAGACTAATTCTTATTTGAAGGGTTCTTAAGAGCATAAGGTAGCTGCAGTTGCAGAAATGCAGATTTCTGACATGGCTATTTGGAATCTGTTAAAGGAAAACAATTCTGAAAATTCACTCCGGTCCCTCTGGCTCCCCTGGTTCTCTGCACCCTGAGAAAGAAAAAGATTACACAAGTGCCACCTTTTGGAGAAAAGAGCAATAGCAGCAGAGGCTAGATTTAAACATTAACTCTATTGAACTCTCAAAGGGAAAAATGAAGTGGTAAATATCATTTTAATCTTATTATAATGTTATATCCCAGAGAAGTTTATAAATCATTTGACTTAAAAATACAAGTAAAAGCTGAATTAAAATATGGCCTTGGTTTTCTTCATCTTTTATATTATAGTAATAAAGTATAACTGATTTTGTTTTAAAACAATGTTTGAAATAACCACAAAAGAACAAAATGCTACCCCAAATCCTAATGTCATGATTTTCTTTTAGCCTTGATCATGGATAGAGATCTATTGGGAATATTAATTGTTACTCTTCCCTAGGTTGGATAATCTGTAACTTCACTCACATAGTGTCTTGTTTTTAACATTTAGAGTGGAAAACCAGAGAGGCAGATCCCTTTGTTTTGCTAGAGAAGAGAATTTTTCTTTATTTAATCCAAAACAAGGAAAAAATGATGCCAGCAATCTGCTAAGTTTCTTGGACTTGGATGGTCAAGGCTTTCGAAATCCTACAAAGCTTGGTAGAGAATGTAAGCAAAATGATTGTTTAATATGGGCAAACACCTTTCACATGTCCTGGGCATTCTGGGTGTGCCCTCCACTGTTACTATGACTGCTGAGCACAAGATTCTGCAACTAAACAGATGAGGATGATCTTTAAAATACTTCAGAGATGGAAATTAGGGGATGTCTGAATTTTGTTTTAAGCCATGTTGAGATACCCAAAACTCTGACTTAGAAATAGTTCTCATTGGACTGACACATTGAAATCATAAGTATAAAACAGCCCTCTTCCTTATATGTCCTCTTCTCTCTCTGAGGAACCTTTCAAACATAAGCAATTAAAGGCGTAGAAGCAAATGTGATATGCGGCTGATTGCTTCCATGTTTCTCTGAGTTCATTCTCCCAAACTATTTTCTTGGTACAACCACCTACACGTACACATTCAAAGTGTTTTTTAATGTTTACCTTAAATTGTACTCCAGATCAGATTCTACATTATTCCCAAAACCAAATGTGACAAAAGCTGCTTTGATTTTAAAGTAAGAAATGAAAGCTGCCCATATAAACAGCCCTAACATTTTGAAGAAAAATCTTTACTGAATTCATGTACTATACTGACTTTTTTATATCACTTTCTTCCCCACTCTACCCTGTAAATTTTAACAAAATTATTCACCCTGAAAATAAATAGTAAATAAATTACTAAAACAGCATTTTTGTGTTTTATGTCCTGCCAACATGGGGCTGTTAGGGGCTGGGGTTAAAATTCTTCAGCACGCCCTGCTGTGTTTGTCACTCATATCTCTCTCCCTTTCCAAAAACCTCAAAATAGCTTATAATGCCACGTACCATATGTGGAGTAATAATTAGGCTTACCAGGGTGCTTTCTGTTGGACAATCTCTTTGGCATAGACAAAGCCATAAAATCCAGCTTTTATACAATGTTATCCAGCTTTTTTTACAATGTTATCCAGCTTTTTTTGAAATGCTTTAAAGACCATAACTGCAATATCACTTGACAACTTTGGCATGCTCAGAGCTAACTAATGGGCACTTTTGGATCTGGGTTATTTTTATGCATTTTTTTTTTCTACTGGGACAACTACCAGAATTTGGGAATCGAATCAATAGGACACATCCACAATCCTTGAACTCTGAAAATTAAAGTGAAGGTAGACATTTAATAGTATCACTCAGAACAGACTTTTGCAAAAATTACTTGGAATTTCACATGAAAAGTCAATGTGAAGACCTTCCAAGGAAATGTAACATTTTGAATGAGCTTCTGGGAGCAATATATATTTATTATTTTCCTAATTAGAATCCCTATATCTGGTCTCTCCCTGTGGGTTCATAAACCTCTGAAATTTGGCCACACATACTTTATTTGGGGTTTGCACTCTTACATTTAATTTGCATCCCGAACAGTCACAAAGCACATGCATCTAAAACATGTGTCCTCTGATTCTGTCACATCGTCAGTAAAGTCAAAGAATTATCAAAAATGACTAGAAAAAATAAAAGAAGATTTAAATACTTAGAGAGTAAGATCAGGATGGCTGAAACTTGATTTTTTGAGGTTAAGAAAAGGGGATGGGTCTTAAAAGTCTGTGCTCTACCTCTTCAGACACACACACACACACACACACACACACACAAGCACACACATCAAGGCATATTTGCATATATAAGCACGTCTGAGATAGGGTTCTTTAGGACTGCAAGACTATGATAATGCCCTGAATAAAATAAGAAAAAGTGACTTGTAACTATTTGATAAATGCATTTTCTCTAAGCTATAGCTTCCATCAAATTCTTGTTTCTTCTGATATATGTTTTATTAAAATTCATAGAGGACATGGCAATAAAACAGAAAGAAGCATTGCACATTCCACCAATATATTCAGAATGTTCCTGATTGTTTTCACCTTAGCTTACAAACTGGTCAATTTTGTAGTTAATTTTCACGTACTTCAGCCTACATATATTTCAGTACTCAAGTAAGCAAGCATTCAAACATGATGTTTAAGATTTCTTCTTAAAATTCTGTAATTAAAAAAGTAAAAAGGTATAAATATATACGCACATATATAGATTCATATATATATATGCACATATATATGTAAGTATGCATGTGCGTGTCTACTGTGTATGTGGAGTGTCTGTATGTATATGCATTTCTCATATTTTACCACGTTGCATGTAGGAAGTGTGGGATTTAGACACAGTTTAGGGACCATTACCAGGAAATATATAGCCTTTTATGAGCCCAGTAGAAAATGTTATAAAATGAATGCATATAATTAAAAATTATTCATTTTCTCAACAGGGAAATGATTAAAATAGAGAGGTTCTTTGTCTACTCATACTTTTATAAAATGCAAAAAAATATTTTGTTACTTAAAATTATATAGTAAGTGAACATGGGTATTAAATCAGAAAGTTTGGGGTTTGAAACTTATTTGCAATATCTTGTGTAATATCCAAGATCTTGTGATCTTGGGCAGTTATTAAGCTCCTGAAGCCCCAGTTTTCCAGTAAAAAAAACGTGACTTTGTGGGTTATGGTGAGAATTTAGTGCAATTTCCTGTGCCTTTTCCACAGGACTCTTAGTAATTATTAATTTTGCTTATTTTAAAAGCCTAAATACTTTTCAGTGAAACCACCCTGATGTACAAGGTGAATAAGCACCATTGGTATGCTAATGTTGGAATGGAAATGAAAAACAAAATGCCCTTTAGAAGGCTTTCTTGTTGCTTTTATCCTTCCTTCCAAAGCTTTGCAAAAACGCTCTTCCTCCAGGAGATCCTTACAGATAAACTCCACCCAACTCAATTAATCACATTCTTCCCAGCCTAAAGTTAATCAGTTTAAAATCTTCAAAAGAACAAGTCACTTCTGAGGTTCTGTCCAATCATATTTGATGATAGCAACAGGTGGGCCATGAATCTTTCTTTTCATTTTTTCCCTCACCCATTCACTCATTTTTTCATCATTCAATCAGTCATATAATCAACAAATACTAAGGCCTGAGTGTGTTGGAGTGTTGAATTTCTCTAGAAAAGTTGAAGAAGAGCAGAGGACACAACTGTGCATAGTTGTCCTACTGAGTATCTCACAATCTTGAGCAGTTTTCTCTGTTCACTTCACACCCTCACATATGAAGTAGGTAATCAGAGGTGAAGAGGATGATAGCCTCCATAACCATAGGGTGTTTCACTGTTTATGAAGGGCTGTTGGCTTATTTGATCTTTACAACCCCTTGAGACCATTATTCTCAACTCATAAAGGCCCAGAAACATGTCCAGGCTGACAAGAAATGAAGCTGGCCTCAATGTTTAAACCGCAGAAGCTGATTTACTCTGAAGACACTGTATACAATTTTTTTACTTCTAATTGTTTTATTTTATTCCATAAAGATGACTCCCAACATGTGTGGGTTTCAAGCCACATAAAGCTGATTTGCCTCGCTAGGCCTGTGCTGCTTCTTTTTGTTTTGCTTTCACTAATATTATGAAGCTATTGCTTTTAGCAACTGTCTTTTAAATATCCAAACCAGTGGTTCTCAACTATACTGTGCATAATAGTTATCTGAAGAAATTTGTTTAAATGTGATTCCAAAATTCCTACTCTACAGAGCTTCTACTTCAGTAGTCTAGTTTGCAACTTTAAGAAAACAGATCTTCCTCAACTTATGATGGGATCCCAATTGGAAATATCCTAAGTTAAAAATGCACTTAATACATGAACCTACCAAACAGCAAATCTTAGCCTAGCCTACCTTAAATGTGCTCAGAAAGCTTACTTTAGCCTACGGTTGGGCAAAATCATCTAACACAAAGTCTATTTTAGAATAAAGTATTGAATAGCTCATGAAATTTATTGCATACTGTACTGAACATGAAAGACAATGGCTGTCTGGGTACAGAATAGTTATAAGCATATTGGTTGCTCACCCTTGGGATTGTATGGCTTACTGGGAGCTGTGGCTCAATGCCTCTACCCGGCTTCACAAGAGAGTATCTTACCACATATCACAGACCAGGAAAGGATCAAAATTCAAAATTTGAAGTACTGTTTCTACTAAATGTATATCACCTTTGCACAATCATAAAGTTGAAAAATCATTAAGTTGAACCATCACAAGTTGAAGACCATCTATATTTATACTGTATATTATATATATGATATATATGCAATATATGTATCTATTGCATATATATTACATAAATGATGTATATGCAACATATCTGTGTGTATAATATATGATTATATATTATATATCATATTATATACAATATATTTGTGTGTATATATATATATAAAACCTATATATTTACACCCCAACTAAGTCTGCTAGTCTTTGGATCACATGTTGAGAATAAAATATTAGACAAGAATTTCAAAATTGAAAGGAGCCTTAGAATTTGGCTGCTAGTGACATTTTTCATTTTAAAATAAGCTGAAATTTTTGCTTCTCTGTTGGGTGGCTTCCTATTTAGGAATGATGAAAACCGTAAGGTGCTAGGGAGGGGACAGAAGTTTCCATTTTTAAGCACTCTCTTTCAAAGTAGCCCTTTGAGCACACATTTGGAGGTATTGATTCTACTCATATCAACTCTGTCAGAGATACAGCTGATCATTTAGAACACTTTGGTAATGACTTCACCACTAAATTCCAGTTCCAATTTCACAGTGGCCACAATAAAATCGTTGAAGTCATATAGATTGACCCTAAAATAAAATGTAAATTGTCCCCATATCTCCACTTTGTAGCCTCTGCTATACAGCGCTTTTAGTCTTAATTCACCTTATTTCTCTTTAACTACTGTCTCTATTTTAACCCCTGTTCCTTCCACAGGACCCCTAATTCCTGCCAACCATCTGGTTCCACCTTATTCCAACAGTCCCCAGCCACTGCCTCTCCACTCCTCCATTCCATCTGCCATGAAGCAGGCACTGCAAAATAGTCATTAAAATTTTTAGAGATGCCATCTGCTACCTAATATTGCCTATGAATCACCCAAGGTTATGAATATTATCTTTGCATTGTATGACATGGGACCTCTGAGATACTGGCTCAAATAATTTAACATCATAATGATCATCATGGCCTAGTGAACTACAACATTTAAATATTTTTTCACCAGTAAAAGCAATAGCTTTTTAAAAAGTACAATACTCTCCGTTTTCCTTATGTGTTTCCCACCATCCAACCAACTCCAGTGCTGGATCGAAGCCTGGAAAAATACCAACACCTTTAAGCTTCACTAAAGACCAATAAAGAACTGAAATGTAGCCAAGACTCAAAATAAATTATTTAAAGATATTAAATATAGTGGAATGGGAATATAGATTGATGAGTAATATAAAATATATAGTAAATTATAGGGTTGGTTGAAAGTGATTAGAAGTAATCATTATACTCAACTAGGAATTAATTAAAGGAGACAAAGCTTTATTTTTCCACCCACTCTTTTACTAAATGAAAAGAATTTATTTAGTCTTTACCATTTAGCACCATTATTTTTATAATTACAAATTTAAAGTATATTTAATATAGTTAATCCCCAATATTAAATCATATTTATTACCAAAAAAAGTTAAAATCATTTAAATAATTGTATGACATAATAAACCATTTAAATGATTTAAATAATATGTTATATATATATATATATATATACACACATTTCCTTTCTTCTAAAGGATTTATGTATATGCAAATTTTTCTAGTAATATAAGACTTCATCATGTATATTATTTTATAAAGTAAATCTTAACATGATGATGTTCTGAAACCAAAATATATATTACATGCTTCTTTCATCAACACTGCAATATCTATAATTAAGTACTTAAACGTAATAGAATAACCCAGTACCACCACCTGCTGTTTGAAACAGAAAATTCAATTTAGTGAGGTCAACTTACAGTCACAGAAATGGGAGCTAAAAGCTTGGTCTAGTTATATTTCATCATGAGGATAAAGTGCCATTATTATCATTATCTCTCAGATTTTAAGATTTTTAAATAATGTATTTTTTGAGCATGTGTGCAGATCTTTAAATATACTGATATTATGGAGAAGGAAAGAGATAAGTGGAACAAAACAAGTAAAGCCAAGTCAAATAAATAAATATTTTCGACTTGAGTACTCTGCTACAGTCTAAAAATAAGAGAATTTGATTTTTCTGCCACACAACCTCACCAGCTTTTATTTTTACTGATTTCATAGACAATACATGTTTATTCCTCTGTATATTTATTACTGGTAACAGGTATATTATCAGTGTAATGCATGGCCTTTTCAGTAAGGACAGACTTGGATTTGTATTCCAGCCCTTCTACTTGTTAGCTCTGAACTCAGTCTAATTATGTAGCTTCTTCAAAACCCCCGTTGCAGATTTTTTTAATTGTGATATCAACATGGACTTTGTAGAGTTTTATTAGACTTTCAAATGGTACACGAAAGGCACTGGGGATGCATATTAGGCACTGCATATATGACATCTCTGGCTGTATTTTTCCCACAATTTTTGTATTTAAAAAATATATGAAAAACTATGCATCTTCTATAGTTTCAAATAAAAGTTTATTAGCACTTCCATTTCTGAAATGTGTTGCCATGTGCTTAGGTTAAATTGACTTAATTGATTTCATTTGCAGTTGTTTGGATTCCCAATCTGTACCTTGACAACCTGGTGGAGCACTGTCACTAAAATCCCAAATTTGGGAAGTTCAATGGACAGATGTCAGGGATGTCATGAGAGGATGTAAGATGTCTTAATCTTTTCAGTAAGTGTAAAGCATGGGACTAGAGTCAGACAACCTGAGAGAAACAGCAAATTTACAGTTGTCAACCCTTATGGTTTCAGCCTAAAATCCAAGCAGGGATTATCTTTTGACAAGGAGACTAGGAGAGGAGTACAGACAGTCTAAATGCATGTTCATATATTTGGATATTTGAATCCAAATATATTTGGATTCATCTGATGATGTGAGGTCACTTTGTAAAGTACTAATCTCTCCCTTATAGACAAGCCTCCAACAGATTTTTAAGAATGGGCTTTTATCCCGTTTTCTGATGTAATCCCATGAAAAAGTATTAATTTGAAAAAAACTTCATGAATACTTAGTTATCCTTAGGGACATAATATTTTGAGTAGGACCATCACTGTGAGTTTTCTGTGAAAATTCAGTTAGATGAGAAAAATGAAACAGGTCTATACCATGGAGCTCTTTGGTACTACACAGAATGATGCAATGGGTGGATAAAAAGTAAATAGAGAGATAGATGGATAGATATATGGATGAACAGATGGGGAGAATTCAGAAAAGAAGTTTACCAGGGGAGAAAGGACAGCTCTTCCTTACAGTAGAATTACAACTAATAAAGGTGGAAGGAATGATAGAAATAGAAAAATCACTATTTGGAAACCACCATAGTACCCCAGTAATAATCATATCTGGTAAGAATCATCAATGGATTTCTAGATAAAAGTATAGGGAGAAGCAGGATGATTATATAATCTCAAAGTAGCTCTCAACAAGACAGTTATTAATTACAAAAGGAAAAGTGGTAACTTTACATTGGAGAGAATTGGCAGGTACCACACTTACCATGTGGACAAAGCTAAATTACCATCCCAGTAATGGTACATCACGATGCATTGAGAAAGACACATCATCCCTGTGGTATTCCTTCCAAAAATGCATAACTTAAATCTAACAATAAGGAAACATCAGACAAACCCAAACAGAGGAACATTTTACAAAATACTTGTTCTGTATTCCTCAAAAATATCTGTTATGAAAGACAACACACACACACACACACACACACACTGAGGATCTGTTCCAGATTAAAGGAAGAAAAAGAGACATGACAACAATACACTACATGTGATCCTGGACTGGTTAAGAACATTAGTGGTACAAATAGCTGAATTTGAATATAGCTTATAGATTAGATACTAGCAGTATTGTTAGTTTCTTTAAAAAATTTTTTTGCAGTTTTATTGAGAAATAATTGACATACATCACTGTATACATTTAAGGTATATAGCATGATGGTTTGATTTACACATATTGGGAAATAATTACCACCATAGGTTTAGTTAACATCTATCATCTCATATAGATACAATAAAAAAGAAAAAATATTTCTCCTTGTGATGAGAACTTTTGGTATCTACTCTCTTAAAAATTTTCCTATATTATCACATAGCAATGTTAATAATAGTCATCATGCCGTATGTTACATCCCTAGTACTTATTTATCTTAAAACTGGAAGTTGGTACTTTTTAACTCCCTTTCTCCATGCCTTCTCCCCCTCTCCTCTGATAACCACAAATCTGATCTCTTTTTCTATGTTTTAATTAGATTCCACATCTAAGTGAGATCATACAGTATTTGTCTTTCTCTGTCTGACTTATTTCACTTAGCATAATGCCTCAAGGTCCATCCATGTTGTTGCAAATGGCAAGATTTCTTCATTTTTTATGGCTAAATAATATTCATATATATGTGTGTATATATATATATATATATATATATGATGGAATTGTTAGTTTCTTGATTATATTCATTGAGATGTGGTTAAGTAGCAAAAAATGTATACTAATATATTTAGATGTACAGAGTATCATGTCTGCAACTTACTCTGAAATATTTCAGAAAAAATATTTAGATATAGCTGTATTTTTATCTACATTTATATCTATATCCATAGCCATAGCCATGGGGGGAGAGAGAGAGGGAGAGAAAGAGAGAGAGAGGGTGCAAGCAATGGTGGTAAAAAGTTGAGAAATCTGGGTTGGGGTATATGGGAATCCTTTGTACTAATTTTGAAAATTTTGGGGGCATCTGAAATTATTTCAAAATTAAACATTGAAAATGGTAAAAGAAGAGGGAATGAAAACAAAGAGAAAAAGAAGGAAGAAGAGAAAAGGGGGAAAGGGAAATGACGAGAGGGGCTTACCTTCTTAGAAGACCTTGTACCAAAATCCTCTCACTCCTAGCTGTTCCATAACCTCAGTAATATAAGTGTGAATTTACTTAATTAAAATAATTTGAATGGAAATGAGTAATAAAGAACCAGGAGCTGGAGTCTGGAATAAATTGCACATCTACTTGAATGCATTTCCTGTACTACAAGCTATTTAAGAGCAAAAAACAGATAAGTTTTTGCTCACTATTGTTCATCCAGCTCCAATATGATGCCTGACACATAGGAAATGCTTGATGAATATGTATTAAAGGAATAATGCACAATACCTACTTTGTGATTTGTTTAACGCTTATTCTCCTCTTTTGCAATTGTCCTAATGCCTTCTTAAAATCTGTCCACTAAACATCTAAGGTTAGTAAGTATATAATTATTCACCTGAGTAGCCTTTTTAAGAAAGGAAAACCAAAATGTGCGAGACAGCGAAAGATGAAATCTGAGTATTGATTAGCAATAAAACACAGGCATCTCTTTGCTGACCTATACCAAGAAGAAGGTTTTTGGTTAACTTATACCCTTTTACCCCTAGTGAGTGATTGTAAATTTCTTGAACATTAATTCAATATTAATAGCCTTAAACAGCTGTCAAAATGTTGTGGTAAAGTAAGATGGCTAGGGTTTCCCTGGTGGCGCAGTGGTTGAGAGTCCGCCTGCCACTGCAGGGGACACGGGTTCGTGCCCCGGTCCGGGAAGATCCCACATGCCGCGGAGCGGCTGGGCCCGTGAGCCATGGCCGCTGAGCCTGCGCGTCCAGAGCCTGTGCTCCGCAATGGGAGAGGCCACAACAGTGAGAGGCCCGCGTACCGCAAGATGGCTAGTAGAGTGCAGCATTACATTTCAAACCAAAGTCCAAAGTCTCAGCAACACCTACTTTTTTGGAATGTGGATTGTGAAGTTTGAAATTACCAGAATAAATGGAAGTGCTAGAGAAGTTTAACGAGGTCACTACAAAACTGGACCTGCAAACCAGCCTGAGGGACATTGAGCAGTAAGAAATGTTTCAAACCTACCTCACTAGTTTCATATTTATTCTTGGTGATACTTGCACGCTCCTTTATATTAGATGGTGTGCTAAACAGACCAAGTCTCAGAATGCCTGCAACCCTTCAACCTAAGGCAATTTCTTAAACAGAAGTTTTCAGGATGACAAAAGATGGACACCACATCTCCACTCTCTACCCATAGCTGGTAAATCCAACAGTGAGCCCCTGATCCAGTGCCAACCAATCCACACAACAAATGACACCTATGCAGCGGTCTGGAGCAAAAGATTGAGGTACATGGATGAAGGTCTTTATATTGCTTTGTTTTTTAAAAGAATCATTGAGACATAATTGACATAAAATATTTGTACATATTTATTGTGTAAAATGTGATGCCTTAACATATATCTATATATATGTATCTATATCTATATCTATATATCTATATCTGTATCTATCTCCAGGAAGCCATCGCCACAATTGAGATATTGAATGAAACTGTCACTTCTAAAAGTTTCCTCCTGTTCCTTTGTAATCCCTCACTCTTGCCCTGCCTCACCTTTCTCCCATAGAAGGCAGCCACTTACCATCTTTCTACACTATATGTTAATTTTCATTTGCTAGAATAGATAGAACTCTACATTATGTCCTATCTTATATAGCTTCTTTTACTTAACATAATTATTTTGCTGACATTTACATCCATGTTTTAGGATGAATTCCTTTCTATTAGTGACTAACTAGTACTCTATTTTATAAATATACAGCAGATTGTTTATCCATTCATTTGCTGATGAACATTTGGGTTGTTTCCAATTTTTAACTATTACAAATAGGGCTAATATTAACATTCATGTAAAAGTTTTTGTAAGAACATAGGGCTTTTATTTCTCTTGAGTAAGTAACTAGGAGTAAAATAGCTGAGTTCATATTTAACTGTTTAAGAAACAGCCAAACTATTTTCCACAGTGTTTGTACCATTTCACATTCTTCCCAAGAATGCATGACAGTTCTACTTCCCCAGCAACCTTGCCAACACTGAGTACAGTAGGTCTGTTTTATTTTAGCCATTCTAATAGGTATATAGTGTTAGCTCATTGTGGTATTTCATCAATTTGTATTTCCAAAATAATGAGTGGTGTTGAGTATCTTTTAACATGTTCACTTGTCATCAGCATATGTTCTTTAGTGAATTATTTATTCAAATATATTGCCCATTTTTAGTTGCATTGTTCATTTTCATTATTATTCTGTTGTAAGAGTCCTTCATATATTCTGAAGACATATCCTTTATCAAATATCCTAAATCATATATATCACATGCATATATATGCTTTGCAAATCTTTTCTACCAGACTGTGACTTGCGTTTTCATTCCCTCAACAGTGTCTTGTGAAGAGTAGATGTTTTTAATTTTAATGAAATCCAATTTATCAGTTTATTCTTTTATAGATCATGCTTTTGTTTTGTTATGTGATGGTGATGGGATAGATGTGGATTAGGAGGGCATATGAAAGGTGCTGAAAAGTGAGGAAGGGTTTAGTTCAACTAAAATTAATGAAAACTTTCTACCATAAATTGCACTTAGGACCCAAAACATGTTCCCTTGATATGAATACACAGCGAGAGGTCAAAAAAGCTTCTAAGATTTACACCCTAGATTGGTCACTATTATGCTATGTGGGTGACTCCAGGGAGACCATAAGTACTGGGGGGCATGAATGGCAGCTGGTATCACCTACAACCAAATGTGTCAGGAAGATCAGAATACTAATATAAGATTGATCTATCAAAACCTGCATCAGGCAGAAGGGCTCCTGGACAGCATAGTTGCTTTGAGATGCTCATTGATTATAAAGCACAGTAGATCCTCAAACAGTATGCTCGGAAACAAAGAGGAAATTGTAGTAAGAATATCAGGACACATCACAAGCACCTAATGAAATACACTATGAAGACAGAAAAGATTGGGCTTCCCTTGTGGCGCAGTGGTTGAGAGTCCGCCTGCCAATGCTAGGGGACACGGGTTCATGCCCCGGTCCGGAAAGATCCCACATGCCCTGAAGCGGCTAGGCCCGTGAGCCATGGCCGCCGAGCTTGCGCGTCCGGAGCCTGTGCTCCGCAACAGGAGAGGCCACAACAGTGAGAGGCCCGCGTACCGCAAAAAAAAAAAGAAAAGTTCATCAGAATTCTCTAAGTCGGAACATTTTTGGATTACACAATAGAATGAACTATATAACAAGCAGAAAGATACCATTGTCTTTTTGAAGAGAGAAATCTTCAAAAAAAATTTGGGGGTGCATTTTAAGACCTGGATCAAATATCCTTCAAAACCACTCTATTCCATTTAATCTAATGACCTACTTAGCAGGTATCGTAATATTTGAGGTACACTGAAAATATTTCACTGGATGATAGATATAATTGTTTAAATTATTTCTCTATTCAATATATATAAATTGAGGCCCTGTAGTGTTCCAGGCACTGTTGTAGGCCTTGGGGATACAGCAGAGAACAAATTATATATTAGGTGGTGATAAGTGCTATTCAGAAAAGATTAGCAAAGAAGGAAGTTAGAGGTTGATAGGCATGTGCTGTTTAAATAAGAGGATAGAAAATTTATCTCTACTAAGGTAACATTTGAACAAACATCTAAACAAACTGATGGAGTGGACCATGTGACTATCTGGGAGAAGAATTTTCCAGATATGGAGAATGGCAAATGCCAAAAATCTGAAGCAGTAGCATGTTTGGGTATATTCAAGAAATAGCAAGGTGGCCAGTGTGAGCTGGAGTAGAGCATGCCAAAAATTCAACTTAAGATTGTAGGGATCCCTCAACCTCCTACCTCCCATCAAATTTACCTTATCTCTCATTAAATTCAATAACCTCCTTGCAGAATAAGTTAGTTCAAAAATTCTGATTTTTTTCAAGTTCCTGTCATCAGTTGCTTTTCACATATACTTTATGAATTTCAACACGTCTTTAGTCTTTGGATATATTTAATACCACAGGAAAAATTCCTTTGTATTTAGCACAGGCTCTCTTTTTTTAAAAAAAAAAATTATTTATTTATTTATTTTTGGCTGTGTTGGGTCTTTGTTGCTGCGCGTGGGCTTTCTCTAGTTGCAGTGAGCGGGGGCTATTCTTCGTTGCGGTGCATGGGCTTCTAATTGCGGTGGCTTCTCTTGTTGCAGAGCACGGGCTCTAGGCATGCAGGCTTCAGTAGTTGTGGCATGAGGGCTCAATAGCTGTGGCTCGCGGGCGCTAGAGCGCAGGCTCAGTAGTTGTGGTACACGGGCTTAGGTGCTCCGGGGTATATGGGATTTCCCCAGACTAGGGCTGGAACCCATGTACCCTGCATTGGCAGGCAGATTCTTAACCACTGTGCCACCAAGGAAGTCCCTTTTCTTTTTTTTTTTTTTTAATTAATTAATTTATTTTTTGGCTGGCCACAGGGTTTTTTCTTTCTGTTTTTTGATGTCTATATGGACATGTCCATTTAGGAAATGCAGTGGCAGGTGTAGCTAATAGAAATGAGCTCTGATCTGTTCAGATTCAATCCATAAAATTTCAAGAGGGCTTATAGTTCAACTTCCCATCATCCACTAAAAAATGTAAGAAGGATAAAAGGAAAGAGCTGGATTTCAACATAAGAAAGATGGAGAAAAGCTGTATATTTGGAAACTTTTCCTGGGAGCCAGTTTAGAATTACTGGCAGTACTTGTCTCTGAAAGAATAAATGGAAAAATAAAATTTGTACGCAATCACTTCTGTTAATTACTGTGAAAACTAAATGGTAAAAAACGTAGTCAAGAATTTCCTTCCTATAAACTTGTTGTCTACAATACACTTAGCTTTTTTCTGTTTGTAAGAGCTCTTGCAATATTTTGTTCTTGGTGTTTTTCAAGGAAAAGAGGAAACAAAACAAACACATCATACAAATGATTTATATTGGCTAAGCAGGGTAGATGTTTGTGTATGCAAAACAACCAGCAACGACAAAGATAAAACGACAATTTATAAACATTATTTTGGTAACATTAGGTTTTGACCAAATTGAAAAACTAAATTTCCTCTGTTTCTGTGACACATCAAGCAATTCATTGGTTGTGTGGGGGCCTTAACCTATGGTGATTTTATATCTCCAGTTGGAAAGGAATGCTTGCAATTTAGTTCAGATCAATTCCACGATAAGTAATATGGACCTATCTCCTTATGATATTTCATCCTCCTTGGTCATGAGTTTTCAGAGAAAAAGAGAAGATCAAGAAGAGCTTAGGCGCAAATGCTGGAGAAGGTGTGGAGAAAAGGGAACCCTCTTACACTGCTGGTGGGAATGTAAATTGGTGCAGCCACTATGGAAAACACTAGGAAGGTTCCTCAAAAAACTAAAAATAGAGTTGCCATATGATCTAGCAATCCCACTCCTGGGCATATTCTCAAACAAAACTATAATTCAAAAAGATACATTCACCCCTATGTTCATAGCAGCACTATTTACACTAGTCAGGACATGGAAACAACCTAAATATCCATTGACAGATGAATGGATAAAGAAGATGTGGCATATATATATATATATATACCACATAATATTCATACTTATATGAATATTACTCAGCCATAAAAAGAATGAAATAATGCTATTTGCAGCAACATAGATGGACCCAGAGATTATCATACTAAGCAAAGTAAGTCAGAAAGAGAAAGACAAATACCATATGGTATCACTTATATGTGGAATCTAAAGTACAACACAAATGAACATATCTGCAAAACAAAAACAGTCTCACAGATATAGAGAACAGATTTGTGGTTGCCAAGGGGTGGTAGGGGTGGGAAGGATTGGGAGTTTGGGATTAGCAGAAGCAACTATTATATATAGTATGGATAAACAATGTCCCATTGTATAGTGCAGGGAGCTACATTCAATATCTAGTGACAAGCCATAATGGAAAAGAACATGAAAAAGAATATATATATATATGTATATATATATATAATATATATAACTATATATATATTATATATATATGTATACATATATATATATAACTGAGTAACTTTACTGTACAGAAGAAATTAACACAACACTGTAAATCAACTATACTTCAATAAAATTAAAAAAACAAAAACAAAAGGAAACTCTTTAAATACAAAAAAAAAAATATATAGAAGAGGTTAAGGGAAGTAAGGCAAATCTCTACTCAGAGATAAAGGCAGCAGAATAAAGGGGTGGAGAGGATTAATTACGTGGATGGGTTTTTCTTCATGAAGAAACCTTGCTCTAGGGCACTTTCCATTTAAGGAATTCATAATAAAAGCCAGTGATTCAAAGTACATTTGGGAGATAAACTCATTAAAAACACTAGGGATTCCTGACCCAGACGATAAAAGACTACTAATACATGGCCGTCAGGTCAACATGGTGCTTACCATTCTACATTAAAAGGGGCAAATGTTTATATTAGCTTCACTTAGAAGGTATAGCTTAGGATATTGAATCATGTGGCTTAACTCACAAAATTAAAAATAAAGTCATTTCAACATGATCTTTAAATAAATATAATTCATTTAGAATTCAGTTTTCTCAAGGTAACAAAGAAAAAGCATACCTAGAATTGTCTTCTCATCTACCAAGTTGCAAGGATATATATTTCCTTAAGAAAAACAGTTATTTTGGATTCTCCATGCCCAAGCATTTTCTCTGCTTTCTTATTGCAGATAATTCAGGTCTTTGGGGAAATTCATGGATCAAGAAAAATACTACATTCTTTCCGTATTATAGAATATTTCTATCATTATGTAAAACAATGCCAGTTTCTGCAGCATCCATCTATATTACAAAAGGCCTAATAAACACTGGAGTTGGGAACATTTTTAAATTTTTGAGAGATTTCTGAGGCTTAGCTGGCAAAAGTCACAAAGCGTTGAAATTGTGTCAAAGATTCTGATATTTCACAGAAGTGGAATGAACTTTAACCATGCCTTTCTGGCATGAGTAAATAAAAAATATTTTTCCTCTTTTCTTCTTTCTGTTTTAACAGTGACTTATACGTAGATTATTTCTTTATGTTGCAATCCAAGTTTTATCTTAATATTGGGGCATATAATACTGCAATGAGTTTTCTATGATGCTTTTATCGTTGTTATGGCTGTTTTCCCTTGTCCACAGTTTTGCCAAATATTTTCTTTTTCTTATTGCTCCACTAGCATTATTTTAAATCTATATGTTACTTGTTCCTTTCACATGTGCCTTTGTTATCCCATTTCTGGGCATTTCCCAGTGCACCAACCTCCCATGTCTTATTAGGCTTTCATCACATAACTGAACTATAGAGACAGTCTTGACGGTTATATTGTATTCAATGCCTGAGCTATGCTTTACCATTAACTGATAAGTATTTTGTAGAAGTCCCTCAATTTAGTAATAAATTATTTAATCAGCAAAAGCCTAGAAGAGATTGAAGGATAGTAATAAAGGAAGTAAGACATCACAGTGGTTTTTGGAGGGCTATTTGCTGCTCCCATCCTCCCAAGTCCTATGGGATCCTTAATACTATGCATTTCCCAGAAGTGGAAACATTCCCCCATGAGGTATAAATTGCAAGATAATCTTGGTAAATGATATAATGACTCTGACTTTCAGGGTTCCAGAAAAGAATCTAAGTGTGCATTAAAGGTGCTTCTCTTTTTCACTGTCTTAAAGAACACACACACACATTTTCCAGGCACAGGAACAATTTCAATTGCCTACAAAGACAGTGTTTGCAATAATAAATCATGCTCAGTGTTGACTAAAACCCAGCTGAAAAACCAATGTGAGACTATGAAACAGAAATGATAAAAAAAAAGAAAGAAAAAGTATATGATTCTAAATATTTTTCATCACCATGAATGTATTCCTACCATCTTTTTTACACTCAGAAAAAAGGAAAAGACTCATATTTAAGAAAGATCTAATATAAATTAAAACATCTAACATAAATTGAAACTCCTAGATATAAAACTAAAAAAAAAAGCAAAAGGTGTATCCTACTTTCTACTCAGAGGCAAATGGTGAACATACTTGAGATATATTTTATAAGAAATAAATATCATTTCAACTGTTTTTAAAACTCAAAGTCTGGAAGATATGGCATATAGATACTTTATGCTTCATCTTGATTCCTTAGGATTTGGTCCATAATTTGCCAAGAATTGAAGTTGCCTAGGCAAGGAGCAGCCAAAAACCCAGGCAACCCTTAAGTGAGTTTAATTTCTTAGATCAAAAGTATTCCTCTTAGTCTTGTTTCTGAAATTGTCAACGTTGCAGATTGGGGCAAATGGAAAGATGCAAATTTGTTGACAACTTACCACGTACATTTCACATAAAATTTACATGTAGTGCTCACACCAGCCTCTGAGCTGGGATACACCATGCCTGTTCAAGAGTAAGGAGGCAGCAGTTTAGAGAGAGGTTAGATCATTGCCCCAAATCCTCCAGCAAGCAAGTGACAGAACCAAGATTCATCCTCAGGTCTATGTGATTCTGAAGTCAGCAGTTTTCTCTTAAATTCTATCGCTTTGCATTTGATAGACAGGTACTCGGTACCTTGAAAGACTGATCTTGAAGATCAGGATGCCTGTGAGACAGGAAAGACTAAATAAACATTCCAAAGGGAGGGAGGAAGAGAATAAGCAGGTTCCTGCAGAGCAGACTCTGAACAGTGGGTATCGATATGGTCCCTGAAGCAGCACTGCTGTTTCAGGATAGAGTAGAAAATTGGGGTAAGGAGAGTCTGCTCAGAATGGAGAATGATTGAAGAGGTGGGGGAATCTAAGGGTAATAAATAAATAAATAAACAAACAAACAACTCTACTAGAGACTAATTTATTCAAGTCAGGCCTGGTTTTGTATCTGTTTGTCTCTGCCATGCCTTATATTTACTGGGTGGTTGTCTGAAGTAACCTCTCTTAGGCAGAAGTCAAAGCCAGAGTCTTCCTTTTTCTCTGAAGTCCCTCGGGGGGCACAGTGGTCAGATAAAGCCGGCCAGATGACTGAAACTTCAAGGCCAAAGAAAGAGATGGTTTGTTGGTGCGTTCGTTAGTGGCACAACAAGAATTTCCTTTTATGGAAATAAGGCCTCCCATGCATGCTGATGTATACAACCTCCCCTCCCCATCCCTCCAGGAAAAACGACAGATGAAAGACAGGAATCCTGTAGTCCTGGGGTGCTCTGTTTTGGTAGATTCCCCACTCCTTGAGGGTTGCTGGATCTGATTTTGTAGCACAGGGCACACCTCTGTGAAGGCAAATGGAGGGACCCTGGAGTCAGGGCCACTCGGTAGCATCATTGACCATATGTTTATTCCATGCATTGTATGTTTGCTGATTCACCAGTAACCCAAATCTATTCCAAGTCATCATTCTCTCTAATGCTCAAATTCAGACCACCTTTAGTGGTCCAGCCTAGTTAAGGCAGGATGTGGTAATTGCTGCTATTTGTTATAAAGCACTTTATAATTATCAAGCTCAAATACGTATCTAATTTTATTATTCAATACTGTCATTTAGAACTGAGATGCTATTATTTCCCAGTTTTCAAGATGTGAAAACTGAGGGCCAGAGCTGTTACATCTCTTTCATAACACCTCACTGATGAATTTGGGTCCAGAATCTTTGTATCTTCACTACTAGCCTGTCTTACCCACATGACTTTATCAATATGACCTATGAGAGTATTACATAGGTCCCCCCCCCTTTTATTTCTTTTTTTTTTTTTTTTTTGCGTTACGCGGGCCTATCACTGTTGTGGCCTCTCCCGTTGCGGAGCACAGGCTCGGGACGTGCAGGCTCAGCGGCCACGGCTCACGGGCCTAGCCGCTCTGCGGCATGTGGGATCTTCCTGGACTGGGGCACGAGCCCATGTCCCCTGCATTGGCAGGCAGACTCTCAACCACTGCGCCACCAGGGAAGCCCAGGTCCCCCTTTAAGTGGCAATTTCTCCAATATTGGGAACTTTTGGATTCCCATTATGTTTTAGCACCTTCGAAAGCAAATGTAAAAGGAGATAAAATCTGACTGGTGGAAATAATAACAAACTTGAATTGATTTCTTTTCATGTTTAAAAATGCAAGTAACCCAGAACACAGTCTTGGAAGATATTCTAAATGGGGAGTTTGAAGACAAAGTTGATCTAATTAGGAAAGTATGAAGAAAATATCCGAAAAACAAACCATATGTCATGTAATAGTCTGGAGGTAAATAAAGAAAAGCTGCCTTGGTGTTTATAAATCATAATTACATAACAATCGGCACCAAAATATTCACCACTTTAACTCATAAAACAGATTTAGCCTATTCTGGCTGGGGAAAGAGGTAGGTCAGGGAATATGGACCTGGCACATAGTCAAAGCTTCATCAATGTTTATTGGATGTATGAATGAATGTATGGATGGAATTATTGCCATAAACATGGTGACAAAAGGAGAATAAGAGGTGCTTCCCCCAAATACAGATCTCATTCTGTGCCATCCAACAATTTATTCTTCAAATGTTTTTTTTTTTTTTTAATTTCTACTTTTCTCCAGCTCATGGATCTATAGTTCTCACCTAGCTCTACATAGACTGGACAAATGTCAGTTGCAGAAAATTTAGGCATATGATGATGGTAGTAGAACAGAGCTGAGAGAAAGTATTTGCAGAGAAAGTTACAATATTAGACCTGCAGTGATATTAGCTGCCACTATTTCCCTGTGTGCTAGCAGCTTTATCTCTGCTAACTCGCATAATTCTCCCAAATCTTGGAGGTAGATATTCCTACCCCCAACTTATTTATCAAAAACTAAAGACAGAAGTACCATGTAGAAAAGGAAGCAAAGCTGAAATTCTAGCATATGTCTATCTGAGTTCAATGCTCCCTGCTCTTTTCACTAAACCACTCTAAGACCATAGGACTAACCCAACTTCTACATTTTGCACATGAGTAATGAGAGATAATTCAACTGATGCCTGAGGATTGCAAAATAGTTATGGATCCAGGTACCTTAAATCCTTTTTTGGTCCTTTGTACATTATACCAAAGCTAACCATTGTTTTATTAGTTGAAGACAAATCTAAAAAGCATATCAGATACACAGATTCAGCATTCTTAATAAAACTGCTAGTTGTGTAAGTAAAAGACAAATGAGTTGCTCCTACAGAGCCCTTGCCTCCAATGTCACATCATCAGGGTTAACTGCTGCTGCTCTTCTAAAAATCTCTGTGGCAACCAGTCCTGGTGAACTTGGCTAGAGGCTCTCGGCTCCCGGTGTCCCTTATCTTCGTAGCTGGGTACGTTAGGATTGAGCCACCAGTTTAAGAAGTTTGCAATTCATGTACATATCTTGCATGTCCTTTTTATTTTAGGTGGCATAAAATGTAGATAATGATTTGTAATTCTTGAATTAATCAAAATCACAAAATTAAACTGCATCAAATTTAATTTCCTTCTTCCCTGTTTCTAAAGCTATAGTAAAAGCCATCTAGAATTGCATTTAAAATACTCTATCCAGCATTTAAAACCATCCAAAATGTAAAATTCAATAGTTTTTTAAAATATTTCTTCAAACTACATAATTCTAGTCTTTGTAAGTTTTCACATATTTCCTAGTATAAATTTGATCTCAAGAGGGTAGATATTTTGATTTATTTAGTGGATAAAAAACATTTTCTGATTAGTTATTTAAATAATTTTGACAAAGCTGCTGTCAAAATAACTGTAAAAAAACCAAAAGTGATTTTGGAATACTGATTTGGGGGTTTCCAATTTAAAATAAAAAGGAAAAATAGAAACTTGCATATGCCTAGAAACACTAATTGTAGGCTTGGGTTGCTGAATATTCCCCTAAAAGCAATAGAACATTCTTTCCTTTGAAATAACCAAATAATGGCATTAACAGTCCGTAGTTACAATGAAAAACTGGAATAAGAAGACTGTGGGAAGAAATTCCAAGATGAATGCCAAAATTCCAAGGTGAAATGCAAAGAATGATGATGGTTCCCTACTTTCCAAAGATGAGCTTCCCAGCTCTTCTGGGAATAAGTATGGAAGTGCATTACACTGGTAGAATGCCATAATTAGCCATATGTAAAGCTTGCTGAGAAGAACACTTACAAAATCCTAAGTAGCAGTTATTCTTGAACGTTTGCTCTCAAATTTCATTACTTACCAACTCAGGGTGAGGACACTGCTGTTAGCTGCTAAAATGGAAGTGTTTTCTGGTCCTGGAAAATGTCTGTGAAATCTCAGATTCTTGGAACTCAAATAGATGGTACTCATGGGAAATCAAACACAGATCTATCCTTGTCAGTAGGAAGAGGTGGATGTACCTGGTTGGCTTTGTGAAGATGGTGGAGTTGTTGACTTTACACCAGCCTTCTTGTATGCTGGGAAATTTTACCTTAAGACGCACTCTCTCTTAAAAGTGTACAAATTCACCAAAAGTGTAGGAAGGTTCCCTTTTCTCTACACCTTCTCTAGCATTTATTGTTTGAAGATTTAAAAAAAAATTTATTGGACTGTAGTTGATTTACAATGTTGTGTTAATGTCAGGTGTACAGCAAAGTGAATCATTTATACATATACATATATCCTCTCTCTTTTTTTTTTTTCAGATTCCTTTTACCACATAGGCCATTACAAGTATTGAGTAGAGTTCTCTGTGCTATATAGCAGGTTCTTATTAGTTACCTATTTTATATATAGTAGTGTGTATATGTCAGTCCCAATCTTGATGATGGCCATTTTGACTGGTGTGAGGCGATACCTCATTGTAGTCTTGATTTGCATTTCTCTGGAAATTAGTGATGCTGAGCATCTTTTCATGTGCCTCTTGGTTGTCTGTACACCTTCTTTGGAGAAATGTTTATTTAGATCTTCCACCCATATTTTGATTGGGTTGTTTGTTTTTTGATACTGTGCTGCATGAGCTGCTTTGTATATTTTGGAGATTAATCCCTTGTTGCAAATTAATCATTTGCAAGTATTTTTTCCCATTCTGTGGGTTACCTTTTCGTTTTGTTTATGGTTTCATTAGAAGCTTTTAAGTTTAATTAAGTCCCATTTGTTTATTTTTGTTTTTATTTCCATTACTCTAGGAGGTGGATCAAAAAAGATCTTGCTGTGATTTATGTCAGAGAGTGTTCTGCCTATGTTTTCCTCTAAGAGTTTTACAGTATCCAGTCTTACATTTAGGTATTTAATCCATTGTGAGTTTCTTTTTGTGTATGGTGTTAGACAATATTCTAATTTCATTGTTTTACATATAACTGTCCAGTTTTCCCAGCACCACTTATTGAAGAGACTGTCTTTTCTCCATTTTACATTCTTTGTCATAGATTAGGTGACCATAGGTGCATGGGTTTCTCTCTGGACTTTCTATCCTGTTCCATTGATCTATATTTCTGTTTTTGTGCCAGTAAATTGGTACAGCCACTATGGATAACAGTATGGAGGTTCTTTAAAAACTAAAAATAGAGCTACCATATGATCCAGCAATCCCACTCCTGGGCATATATCTGCAGAAAACCATAATTCACAAAGATACATGTACCCCAATGTTCACTGCAGCACTATTTACAATAGCCAGGACATGGAAGCAACCTAAATGTCCATCGATGGAGGAATGGATTAAGAAGCTGTGGTACATATACACAATGGAATATTACTCAGCCATAAAAAAGAACATTTGCAGCAACATGGACAGACCTAGAGATCGTCATACTGAGTGAAGTAAGTCAGACAGAGAAAGACAAATATCACACGATATCGCTTATATGTGGAATCTAAAAAAATGGTACAAATGAACCTATTTACAGAACAGACATAGCATCATAGATGTATAGAAAACAAACTTATGATTACCAAGGGGGAAAGGGTGGGGGGATAAATTGGGAGATTGGGATTGACATATACACACTAATATATATAAAATAGGTAACTAATAACGACCTACTGTATAGTACAGGGAACTCTACTCAGTACTCTATAATGGTCTATATGGGAATAGAATCTAAAAAGAATGGATATATGTATATGTATAACTGATTCACTTTGCTGTACAGCAGAAACTAACACATCATTGTTAATCAACTATACTCCAATAAAAATTAATTTTAAAAAAATGTACCTATTCAATGTAAATTCTCCTGGACCCACCACAAACCAAATAGGTTTAATCTCCTATCCTATGCTGACTCTGTAGTAAGTAGAGCTGCCTAGATGATGGGTTGAGGATGATTTTGAGAATAAATGGAGGCTTATGTGAAATAGTGCTATGATGAAAAAGTCATGTCTGTTGACTGATGGCAAAGATAAGGGGGAGAGGGATTGGAGAAGCCTTGATGAAGGTTAGGGAAGCAAAGGCACTTACAATGTTCATTTTCCAGCTCTGTTCAAATCAATATTAGTTGACAACTAACAGGATGTCATGAATGAGAAGTTGTTAAACCTAATTTTATCTATTAACATCCCCAGAGAATGTATCTTTATATTTATGATGCTAATGAAATAAGAAAACATTCATCTAACAGACAGTGATGTAATATTTGCATATCTTATGGGAATTCAATTTAGTTTAACTGAAGTGAAGCTGAACACCCATTAGAAGAGCATAGATTAGAGATAACTTCTTGTTGTGGGGATCAGGGCACCTCCTTCTGTATTTAACTAAATGAACAATAAACCCGAGACTTAAATTCTGGTTCAACCATATGAATCTGGAGAAGTCACTTCTCTTTTTCTTCAGCTGTTCCCTTGGAACATGGAATGTTCCCTTGGAACTAGAGAAATACTAGTGGTATACCAGAGAAATAAATGGGGATAGGTGAGAAGTGGAAATTCTAGATGTGGAATGTGACAACACTGAAAAAAAAACAATTTAAAATAATATCATCCTATAGTTATGAAAATATTCCAGTTCTGGTACATATGTCTTCATAACCCATGGCTGGCATTCCAAACAAATGACAAATTAATCCAGTTTGGAGCCAATATTTCATAACATAACAAAATTTGATATTTTGTTTGTAGTTATGAAAACTAAGATTATTTTTAATTTTCTAAAGAACCAAGAGAAAATGATGAGAATTGAATGATTTCATGAAAGCTCATCTAGACTAATCATTCCACTGATTTCTATGTTTTATGCCCAGGAGTTCGCTACATGCTTTGGAGGCAAAAGATCTGCCTCAAATATCACAGGCAATACGTTTACCAGACGTTTTGCCACAGTACTGGGCTCTGGGTTGGAACAGCTACTTGTTTATCATTCACTGCTGGACTGCTAATCAATAGCCATGTGTTTTTTGTTATAATAATGACTAACATCCAGACACTAATTTCTGTAGTAGCTAGTTGTTGTAACAAAGTATTTTTAAATGCAGTAGATGTTATAAGACAATAGTCTATAAGTCACTCTCATAATCAGAGATGAGTTGAGAAGGGCTGGAGAAAGCTGCTATCAACACTTGTCTTGTAGTCCTTGTATCCAAGGAAAGAGGGTGACTTGGAAGCTGGGCATGTTACTTGTACTCATTTTCCATTGGGGGTTAAGGAATTCAGTCACAAGGCTTCACTTAAAATTAAGGGCTTTTATTACTAAGAGGAATTAATTAAGGAAGAAGAAACACTGAAAGATCATTGGCAATCTCTCCCACAGTGGGCTTCAAGTCAACAAGCAAAGCTAAAATTGCATATTTACAATCTTTGAGAATATCTGTCTCCTAGACACTGACCCTGTGCTCTGCCCAACCTCTGACCCTCACTTAATGTTTTCTACTTTGAGGTCATTTGAAAGAATTAGCCTAGCAGATAGGGGCACAACTCTAATGAGCAATCTCTGCTACCCATGTGTACATAAAAAGTGCCATTCTTTGTTGGGTGAAGGCTGTTTCATTGGATTTATTCCTCCTATCATTGTAGCTTGTGATTAAAAAAACTTGTGTTTTCAGTACTTTAATGTTTCATGTTATGGCACTCTGTCAATATTAGATTACAAGCCAGGGGCAAAAAGACCTCTCCTTGTTTTCTTCCTTCTTTGTTTCCAGAAATGTTTCCTTTGGTCTAAGAATATAGGAAATATATATATATGTGTATATATATATATATATATATACATACACATATATATATATTTCCATATATGTGATGATATATATCAACAAAAGAAAGCATTCAAACTGAGGCCAAATTTATAAGTAATCTATGCAACTTGGTAAAAGGAATATAAACTTTTAAAAATTACTGTTTTAATACTGACCCAGATCAAGTGATGAGAGAATCTTATTATATCACCTTGAGAACTTGTCTCTTTGGCCTTTCTCTAGCCTCTGCATAGGCTGGATAAGTCTTGCCAATGAAATAATATTTCCCAGGGTACAGGCACAGTATCAAGCTTTGCAACTGAGGTAATAAAATTTTCTGGATTTAGGATCACCAAATGAGCCAGCCTAAGACCATACAGGTATGAGGAAATTGGTGGACAACGGCTATTGTGAGACAAAGCAGAAATCCTACCTTTTCCCTATTCTGAACCAAAGGAAGTGAATTTCAAGAACCAAGGCCAAGAATAAGGATTGTGATCTGAAAGTGCACATCTAGCTACTCTCTGGAGTAATATCTGTTGGATTTGTTGGCACGTGCCTCACATTCACCGGTATCCTCCTAGTCTTCCTATTATTGTAAAAACTGGAGTTGGACCTTAGCAAATTTCCTTAATCTCTCTGAGCTTCCCTTTCATTCTCTGTAAAAGGGGGTTAAAAACCTTTAATATGCAGTGCTGTCGTAAGGATTTAAGGAGTTAAGTATTAGAGGGCTGAGCAGAGTCCCTGGCAATCAATAAACAATAGTAGCCGTTATTATCACTATTTCCTTGAGACCTGGCACATAGAACGTGTTCAGTAAGTGCTTATTAAATATATGATTTGGGCTTCCCTGGTGGCGCAGTGGTTGAGAGTCCACCTGCCAATGCAGGGGACATGGGTTCGTGCCCCGGTCCGGGAACATCCCACATGCCGCGGAGCGGCTGGGCCCGTGAGCCATGGCTGCTGAGCCTGTGCGTCCGGAGCCTGTGCTCCGCAATGGGAGATGCCACAGCAGTGAGAGGCCTGCGTACCGCAAAAAATAAAAATAATAAATAAATATATGATTCTGACTGTGAACCCTTACTGAAGTGACAACTTCTTCCCCAGACTCTCGCACATGGATTTACTCCGAGTTGATGCTTAGTACATTTATTCTCTCTGTACCTATTTACTGGGAATTCAACAATGAACAAACCCATTGTCTGCAGTAATGAAGTTTAGAGCCTGATGAGGAACCACAGTCTTTAATTTTGCCTTTTACAGTTGGTAATGTTGTCCTGGCATGGCTATCATACTTTGCTTTTAGTGACTTAACATGAGCCCCTTTCCTGATCTGTGTTCCAGCACTGGCCTCAAGTTGACTGTTCCTCTTCCTTAAGCTTATGGATGGCTGGCAACCTAAAACACTTTCTCCACCAGGGAAATCCAGGAAGTCACATTTGGAAAAGGATGTGGTGAATTCTTAACTATAATATAATATCTATCTTTCAAAAACTTCTGACTGTGGGAAATTGCCTTGGGTGCAGCTTTCCTCAGATGCTAGGATTGCAGCACAGAGTTGAGCTGCATCGCCATCTAGCGCTCAGATAATGTGGTGCCCAGATGCAAAGTTTTTAGTAAGTAGCTTTCGTTAAGTAAGGTAGAGTTGAAGGGAACTCTTGTCTACTTCCCTTATTTCTACATAAGAAAAATGAATAATAAAAATAGAAATGACCCAAACTTTATGTTAAAAGAGTTGTCTGCAGAACTGCCATCCCATTTAGTTGCTATTTACCTCAACAGTGTGGAATATGGGGTGTGGGGCCGTGACCGAATGTTTGCATTTTCTTTCACGCAGCTGTATAATCTCCTGTGAACATGAGTGTTCTTACTTTAAAAATGGGGATGATGTGGTTGTCCTAAGTATCAGCCGAATGATAGGGTATATATAAGGGCCTCATAAATAATGTGTTATTTAAAAGAAATCTAAGTTAATATATTTTTTCAATTTTTTGTATGGAAACAGATGCATCTCATTCAAAGCTGCACTTGCAGTTGAAAGCCACTCACACATGTATGCATCACTTACTTCCATGAGTATGTATTGGGTGGCTACTACGTCATCATCATAGGATGAGAGGACATAAAGACCAAGGAAACACAGATTTTATCCTAGAGCAAATCACAGTCTAATAGTGAAGACAGACATCAATACATGCAATGTGTTGTGATAATGTATTGGAGTAGAGACTGGTACCAACTTCAGTGCTTGCTCATAAAAGGAGAGCTTTCAGTTCCACCAAGTTGGAGTGGAAAGGGGTTGCAGAGACAGAAAACACTTTATATAGGAAAAAATAAACTTGAATTAAATTTCAGAGAAATACTAGTGGTATACCAGAGAAATAAATGGGGATAGGTGAGAGGGGGAAATTCTAGATGTGGAATGTGACAACACTGAAAAAAAAAACAATTTAAAATAATATCATCCTATAGTTATGAAAATATTCCAGTTCTGGTACATATGTCTTCATAACCCATGGCTGGCATTCCAAACAAATGACAAATTAATCCAGTTTGGAGCCAATATTTCATAACATAACAAAATTTGATATTTTGTTTGTAGTTATGAAAACTAAGATTATTTTTAATTGTGGAATAGTATATAATCTAAAGAACCAAGAGAAAATGATGAGAATTGAATGATTTCATGAAAGCTCATCTAGACTAATCATTCCACTGATTTCTATATTACATATCTGCCTTTCAGTTCTATGTGTTCACGGCGGTTGGAGTTTTTTTCTCCCTGTCTCTCATCATACTGAGTATTTGAAAAAAATCTTAATGGCCTAAGAGTCATATGTTCTCATTTCAAATCCCTTCTAGTCTTCCTCACCATCCTCTGACATTCAGAGAATTGCTTTTTAGACAGATTGATTGACGGTCATCTATCCACACATCATTCATTCCAAATGGCTCCCTTCTGGGACATCTCAGGGTAAGAAGTGTGCATTAGTCCTTCAAAACATATCAGTAAGGACAACTCTGTCAAAAAGACATTTCCACGTACAGTGAAAGTCTACAATTACGTTCTCCCAAGGTGTGTTTTCCTCTGCTTCTGCACGTCAAGGAGAACAGAAAAAACCGTGATTTTTATCAAGCAAACAACAAGGTGACAAAATAATCAAAAGAGAAAGAAAGCAATTTCCTTCGATTAAGGGAATAGGACATTTCCAAATTGCACAAAAAAACTGACTGTGTTTTAAAAACTTGTTTTGAGCCTCTCTCCTTTACTTTTACAGCATATATAGTATCATTTTCAAAAAGGTCTTGTGACCTTCAAGATGGGGGAGGAGTAAGATGTGGTGATCACCTTCCTCCCAACAAATACATCAGAAATACATCTACATGTGGAACAACTCTTACAGAACACCTACTGAACGCTGGCAGAACTCAGTCTTCCCAAAAGGCAAGAAACTCCCCACGTACCTGGGTAGGGCAAAAGAAAAAAGAAAAGAACAGACACAAAAGAATAGGGATGGGACCTACACCTCGGGGAGGGAGGTGTGAAGGAGGAAAAGTTTCCACACACTAGGAAGCCCGTTCACTGACGGAGACGGGGTGTGGCTGGGTGGGGGGAAGCTTCAGAGCCGCGGAGGAGAGCGCAGCAATAGGGGTGCAGAGGGCAAATCAGAGAGATTCCCGCACAGAGGATCGGTGCCGACCAGCTCTCACCAGCCCCAGAGGCTTGTCTGCTCACCCGCTGGGGTGGGCGGGGCTAGGAACTGAGGCTCAGCCTTTGGAGGTCAGATCCCAGGGAGAGGACTGGGGTTGGCTGCGTGAACACAGCCTGAAGGGGGCTAGTGCACCACAGCTAGCCGGGGGGGAGTCCGGGAAAAAGTCTGGACCTGCCTAAGAGGCAAGAGACCATTGTTTCGGGGTGCGCAAGGAGAGGGGATACAGAGCACCGCCTAAACGAGCTCCAGAGCCGGGCGTGAAACGCCAATGCTCTTGCCGCAGCCACCAAGAAGCCTGTGTGCAAGCACAGGTCATTATCCACACCTACCCTCCCAGGAGCCTGTGCAGCCCGCCACTGCCAGGGTCCCATGATTCAGGGCCAACCTCTCTGGGAGAACACACGGCACGCCTCAGGCTGGTGTGATGTCACACCATTCTCTGCCACCACAGGCTCAACCCGCATGCCATACCTCTCCCTCCCCCTGGCCTGAGTGAGCCAGAGCCCCCTAATCAGCTGCTCCTTTAACACCCGTCCTGTCTGGGCAAAGCACAGATGCCCTCAGGCAACCTACACGCAGAGGCAGGACCACATCCAAAACTGAACCCCAGGAGCTGTGTGAACAAAGAAGAGAAAGGGAAATCTTCCCCAGCAGCCTCAGGAGTAGTGGATTAAACCTCCACAGTCAACTTGATGTACCCAGCATCTGTGGAATACCTGAATAGACAACGAAGCATCCCAAAATTGAGGCAGTGGACTTTGGGATCAACTGTAGACTTGGGGTTTGCTTTCTGCATCTAATTTGTTTCTGGTTTTATGTTTATCTTAGTTTAGAATTTACAGCTTATTATCATTGGTAGATTTGTTTATTGATTTGGTTGCTCTTTTCCTATTTTATATATATATATTTTTCCTTTTTCTCTTTTTGTTAGTGTGTATGTGTATGCTTCTTTGTGTGATTTTGTCTGTATAGCTTTTCTTTTACCATTTGTCCTAGGGTTCTGTCTGTCCATTTTTTTTTTAAGTATACTGTTTAGTGCTTGTTATCATTGGTAGATTTGTTTTTTACTTTTGTTGCTCTCTTCTTTCTTTCTTTTTTTATTACTTTAAAATTTTTTTATTTTTAATAATATTTTTTTATTTTAGTAGCTTTATGTATTTTATTTTATCTTTTCTTTCTTCCTTTCTCTCTTTCCTTCTTCCTTCCTTCCTTCCTTCCTTCCTTCCTTTCTTTCTTTTCCTATCTTTTCTTCTGAGCTGTGTGGCTGACAGGGTCTTGGTGCTCTAGCTGGGTGTCAGGCCTGAGCCTCTGAGGTGGGAGAGTCGAGTTCAGGACATTGGACCACCAGAGACCTCCCGGCCCCACGTAATATCAATCTGCGAGAGCTCTCCCAGATATCTCCATCTCAATGCTAAGACCCAGCTCCACTCAACAGCCAGCAAGCTACAGTGCTGGACACCCTATGTCAAAAAACTAGCAAGACAGTAACACAACCCCACCCATTAGCAGAGAGGCTGCCTATAATCATAACAAGTTCACAGATATCCCAAAACACACCAACAGATGTGGTCCTGCCCACCAGAAAGACAAGACCCAGCCTCATCCACTAGAACACAGGCACTGGTCCCTCTACCAGGAAGTCTCCACAACCCACTGAAACAACCTTACCCACTGGGGGCAGACACCAAAAACAACGGGAAATACGAACCTGCAGCCTGCAAAAAGAAGACCCCAAACACACGAAGTTAAGCAAAATGAGAGAAATACACAGCAGATGAAGGAGCAAGGTAAAAACCTACCAGACCAAACAAAGGAAGAGGAAATAGGCAGTCTACCTGAAAAATAATTCAGAGTAATAATAGTAAAGATGATCCAAAATCTTGGAAATAGAATGGAGAAAATGGAGAAAATACAAGAAATATTTAATACATTTAAACCTAGAAGAACTAAAGAGAAAACAAACAACAATGAACAACACAATAAATGAAATTAAAATTCTCTAGAAGGAATCAATAACAGAATGACTGAAGCAGAAGAATGGACAAGTTACCTGGAAGATAAATTAGTGGAAATAACTACCACAGAGCTAAATAAAGAAAAAAGAATGAAAAGAATTGAGGACAGTCTCAGAGACCTCTGGGACATTAAATGCACCAACACTCGAATTGTAGGGGTCCCAAAAGAAGAAGAGAAAAAGACAGGGACTGAGAAAATATTTGAAGAGATTATAGTTGAAAACTTCCATAATATGGGAAAGGAAATAATCAAGTCCAGGAAGCACAGAGAGTCCCATACAGGATAAATCCAAGGAGAAACATGCCAAGACACATATTAATCAAACTATCAAAAATTAAATACAAAGAAAAAATATAAAAGCAGCAAGGGAAAAACAACAAATAACGTACAAGGGAATCCTAATAAGGTTAACAGCTGATTTTTCAGCAGAAACTCTGCAAGCCAGAAGGGAGTGGCAGGACATATTTAAAGTGATGAAACGGAAAAACCTACAACCAAGATTACTCTACCCAGGAAGGATCTCATTCAGATTCGACGGAGAATTTAAAACCTTTAGAGACAAGCAAAAGCTAAGAGAATTCAGCACCACCAAACCAGCTTTACAGCAAATGCTAAAGGAACTTCTCTAGCAAGAAACACAAGAGAAGGAAAAGATCAACAATAACAAACCCAAAACAATTAAGAAAATGGTAATAGGAACATACATATCAATAACTAACTTAAATGTAAATGGATTAAATGCTCCAACCAAAAGACATAGACTGGATGAATGGATACAAAAACAAGACCCATACATATGCTGTCTATAAGAGACCCACTTCAGACCTAGGGACACATACAGACTGAAATTGAAGGGATGGAAAAAGATATTCCGTGCAAATGGAAATCAAAAGAAAGCTGGAGTAGTAATTCTCATATCAGACAAAATAGATTTTAAAATAAATACTATTACAAGAGAAAAAGAAGGACACTAGATAATGATCAAGGAATCAATCCGAGAGAAGATACAACAATTGTAAATATTTATGCACCCAACATAGGAGCACCTCAATGCATAAGACAAATGCTAACAGCCATAAAAGGGGAAATCAACGGTAACATAATCATAGTAGGGGACTTTAACAACCCACTTTCACTAATGGACAGATCATGCAAAATGAAAATAAATAAGGAAACACAAGCTTTAAAAGATGTATTAAACAAGATGGACTTAGTTGATATTTATAGGACATTCCACCCAAAAACAACAGAATACACTTTCTTCTCAAGTGCTCATGGATCATTCTGCAGGATAGATCATATCATGGGTCACAAGTCAAGCCTTGGTAAATTCAAGAAAATTGAAATTGAATCAGGTACCTTTTCTGACCACAACACTATGAGACTAGATATCAATTACAGGAAAAAAATCTGTAAAAAATACAAACACATGGAGGCTAAACAATACACTACTTAATAACCAAGAGATCACTGAAAAACTCAAAGAGGAAATCAAAAAATACCTAGAAACAAATGACAGTGAAAACACGATGACCCAAAACCTATCATATGTAGCAAAAGCAGTTCAAAGAGGGAAGTTTATAGCAATACAATCGTACCTCAAGAAACAAGAAACAGCTCAAATAATCAACCTAACCTTACACCAAAAGCAATTACAGAAAGAGGAACAAAAAAACCCAGTTAACAGAAGGAAAGAAATCATAAGATCAGACCAGAAATAAATGAAAAAGAAATGAAGGAAACAATAGCAAAAATCAATAAAACTAAAAGCTGGTGTTTGAGAAGATAAAGAAAATTGATAAACCATTATCCAGACTCATCAAGAAAAAAAGAGAGAAGACTCAAATCAATAGAATTAGAAATGAAAAAGGAGAAGTAACAACTGACACTGCAGAAATACAGAAGATCATGGGAGATTACTGCAAGCAACTATATGCCACTAAAATGGACAACCTTGGAGAAATGGAAAAATTCTTAGAAAAGCACAACCTTCCGAGACTGAACCAGGAAGAAATAGAAAATGTGAACAGACCAGTCACAAGCACTGACATTGAAACTGCGATTAAAAATCTTCCAACAAACAAAAGTCCAGGACCAGATGGCTTCATAGGTGAATTCTATCAAACATTTAGAGAAGAGCTAACACCTATCCTTCTCAAACTCTTCCAAAATATAGCAGAGGGAAGAACAATCCCAAACTCATTCTACAAGGCCACCATCACCCTGATACCAAAACCAGACAAAGATGCCACAAAGAAAGAACACTACAGGCCAATACCACTGATGAACATAGATGCAAAAATCCTCAACAAAATACTAGCAAACAGAATCCAACAGTACATTAAAATGATCATACACCATGGTCAAGTGGGGGTTTATCCCAGGAATGCAAGGATTCTTCAATATATGCAAATCAATCAATGTGATAAACCACATTAACAAATTGAAGGAGAAAAATAATATGATCATCTCAATAGATGCAGAAAAAGCTTTCAACAAAATTCAACACCCATTTATGATAAAACCCCTCCAGAAAGTAGGCATAGAGGGAACTTATCTCAACATAATAAAGGCCATATATGACAAACCCAGAGCCAACATTGTTCTCAGTGGTGAATAACTGAAACCATTTCCACTACCATCAGGAACAAGACAAGGTTGCCCACTCTCACCATTTTGGAAGTTTTAGCCACAGCAATCAGAGGAGAAAAAGAAATAAAAGGAAACCAAATTGGAAAAGAAGAAATAAAGCTATCACTGTTTGCAGATGACATTATACTATATAGAGAGAATCCTAAAGATGCTACCAGAAAACTACTAGAGCAAATCAATGAATTTGGTAAAGTAGCAGGATACAAATTTAATGCACAGAAATCTCTTGCATTCTTATACACTAATGATGAAAAATCTGAAAGAAATTAAGGAAATACTCCCATTTACCATTGCAACAAAAAGAATAAAATACCTAGGAATAAACCTACCTAAGGAGACAAAAGACCTGTATGCAGAAAACTATAAGACACTGATGAAAGACATTAAAGATGATACAAACAGATGGAGAGATACACCAGGTTTTTGGATTTGAAGAATCAATATTGTGGAAATGACTATACTACACAAAGCAACCTACAGATTCAATGCAATCCCTATCAAACTACCAATGGCATTTTTCACAGAACTAGAACAAAAAATTTCACAATTTGTATGGAAACACAAAAGACCCCGAATAGCCAGAGCAACCTTAAGAAAGAAAAACGGAGCTGGAGGAATCAGGCTCCCTGACTTCAGACTATACTACAAACCTACAGTAGTCAAGACAGTACAGTATTGGCACAAAAATAGAAATATAGATCAGTGGAACAGGATAGAAAGCCCAGAGATAAACCCACACAATATGGTCACCTTATCTTTGAGAAAGGAGGCAAGAATATACAATGGAGAAAAGACAGCCTCTTCAATAAGTAGTGCTGGGAAAACTGGACAGCTACATGTAAAAGAATGAAATTAGAACACTCTCTAACACCATACAAAAAAATAAACCAAAATGGATTAAAGACCTAAATGCAAGGCCAGACACTATAAAACTCTTAGAGGAATACATAGGCAGATCACTGTATGACATAAATCATAGCAAGATCCTTTTTCACCCACCTCCTAAAGAAATGGTAATAAAAAAAAAATAAACAAATGGGACCTAATGAAACTTAAAAGCTCTTGCACAGCAAAGGAAACCATAAACAAGACAAAAAGACAACCCTCAAAATGGGAGAAAATATTTGCAAATGAAGCATCTGACAAAGGATTAATCTCCAGATTATACAAGCAGCTCATGTAGCTCAATATCAAAAAAAACAAACAACCCAATCCAAAAATGGGCAGAAGACCTAAATAGACATTTCTCCAAAGAAGATATACAGATTGCCAACAAACATATGAAAGGATGCTCAACATCACTAATCATTAGAGAAATGAAAATCAAAACTACAATGAGGTATCACCTCACACCAGTCAGAATGGCCATCATCAAAAAATGTACAAACAATAAACGCTGGAGAGGGTGTGGAGAAAAGGGAACGCTCTTGCACTGTTGGAGGGAATGTAAATTGATACAGCCACTGTGGAGAAGAGTATGGAGGTTCCTTAAAAAACTAAAAGTAGAACTACCATACAACCCAGCAATTCCACTACTGGGCATATACCCTTAGAATGAATGAATGGATAAAGAAGATGTGGCACATATATACAATGGAATATTACTCAGCCATGAAAAGAAACGAAATTGAGTTATTTGTAGTGAGATGGATGGACCTAGAGACTGTCATACAGAGTGAAGTAAGTCAGAAAGTGAAAAACAAATGCTGTATGCTAACATATACATATGGAATCTAAAAAAGAATGGTTCTGAAGAACCTAGGGGCAGGACAGGTATAAAGATGCAGATGTAGAGAATGAAGTTGAGGACACGGGGAGGGGGAAGGGTAAGCTGGGATGAAGTGAGAGAGTGGCAATGACATATATACACTACCAAATGTAAAATAGATAGCTAGTGGAAAGCAGCCGCATAGCACAGGGAGATCAGCTTGGTGCTTTGTGTCCACCTAGAGGGGTGGGATAGGGAGGGTGGGAGGGAGATGCAAGAGGGAGGAGATACGGGGATAAACGTGTATATATATATAGCTGATTCATTGTGTTATACAGCAGAAACTAACACACCATTGTAACACAATTATACTCCAATAAAGATATTAAAAAAAAATAGTTGTTGTGTCCTGATTTCATGCTTGTGTAGGCTACTCCTTCTGCCTTGAAGTGCCGTACTCTCCCCTGATTTTATCTTCACTTTTTCAATGACAACTCTCATTCCAGATGAATCCTGGAAATCGCATCCTCTGGGAAATGTCTCCTGACTTCTTTTCCTGAAATAGATGCACTTTCTCTCCACTCTCTTGGCTCTGGGTGTTGTCTCACTGTGGTAGATCTATTGCAGGCATGGCCCCAGTTGTTCATGCTTCCCTCTTTCATATTATTTGCAGTGTAACTTTGGACCTCTTCCCAACAAGTCTATTTCCCTATCCATTGAATCTGCGTTAGCTTTGTGACTTGCTTTGTCCAATAGAATGCAGAAGAACAACGGTTTGTCAGTTCCAAGCTAGATCTCAGAAAGACTGCATTGCTTGGAATCAAGGACTTGAGGGATCCTAATCAGAAGACAGTAATTCAGTGCCTGGTTTCTCCATTCAGGCATCTACCATCATGGTGGTTCATAAGAAAGATGACAAAATACAGATATATTGAGACCACCCTACACTGAAGAATTTCACTGACATTGACTGGTAACTGTGCCCTGAGGCTAAGTGGTCTTGGACAGCGTCTTTGTGACCAACTGTTTATCAGGCTGATTCTGAGAACTGGGTATTATCAAATATGTATGACTGATGAGGGCAAAACAAAAGCAAACAAATTGTTTACATATATACCCTATAGGATTCTCTCAATCTTAAAAGGATGCTCATAATGATTTCTTTGACCACTGTCAGTGTTCATTAATTAACAGAAAAGATTACTGGGGAATATGAATTACTTTGTAGTGTTTGTCTATTTAGTGACATAATTAGTCTTGGCAGAACTCTGAAAAGACACAAATAACAACATCTCAAGTTGCCAGGTGCCTTGAAATTGAAGGCTTTTTGCTTGGTGACTGACAATTCTGGCAAAGCTCTGTGAAAAACACTGGACATATAATGTCCCAAGAAGGAGAAATCACCACATCTGAGAAAAACATCAGTGTGCTTGGATCCATGAATCAAAGGGAACAAAATGCTTTTGGGGGGTGGCAGTTGTGGCTCCAATAGAAGGTTTCAGATTTCTCGATTATCAGAGTCGAGCTGGGGTATTCGGTTCTCAGAAGGTAAAAAGGTGAAGTGCAGATGGAGCTCATTCATCCTTCTCTACCACCTTCCCTGAAGCCCCTGTATTAATCCTACTATGCTCTTCAGATGCCTTCACTCCAGAGGTGAAGCATGGGCATGCCAATAGCGTTCATCATCTGGGATTTTTCTTAACATCAGACATACTATCCTCTTCTCAGGTTAATATTTCTGGCCTAAAAACTTTCCAACACAGAAAAGGACGTGGGGGTAGCTTTTGAATTATAGCACAACAATTCATATGCATGCATATATACCAATGGTTAATTTTCCAAATGGCAGTGATAGACAGTCATAGTAGCAGCCTATAATTCTAGTATTTAATATAGAAATTCAGGTGCACCTTCCTGCAAACACCACATTCAGGATAGTGAAATTATTCCCAGGGAGGAGGTCAGGAAAATCTAGGATTCCAAAGGGACAGTATACATTTCTGAGAGTGAAAAGTTTTGTAAGCAAAAGCTTGAGGTGCCTCCCCTCATACCCTGCATTAGATCATGTTCCACTCTCTCACTGCGTAAGTTAAAAATTGTGGTGGTAGCTTGAAACAGAGACTACAAACAGTAGCTCTCTATGAATAAAGAAATTTAATTCTTCTTCATGTAAAATAAATCCAGAGCAAAATTATCTCCATGGAGTCTTCTGCTATCTTTCCATTTACCATCTTCTGCATGAGGCTTCTGTCCTCAAGGTCACCAGCTAGTTCAAAATAGCTACTGAATGCCCAGGCATCACAACTACGTTCCAACATGGAAAGAAAGAAAGTGGAAGAGAAAATCAGATTTTTCTTAGTTGCACGCCATTTTTTAAAAAGAAGCTTCCCTGAAAATCCTTACCAAAAATTTCTACTTAATACTATCGGCCAGAATGTAGCCACTTGTCTATCTGGCTGACAGGTATGCTGGGAAATGTAGTCTTTCAGCTGGACACATTAGTGACTCGAATTAGTTTGGGGTTCTATTACTAAGAAGTGAGTACAGAATGGATATTCAGAGGACAACTAGCCAAATCTGTTCTCCTAAGTTAGGGATATAAGAAAGGAAGGTGTCAAAATAAGCTGACTGTGAACAAATGGAGGTGATAAAGGGAAAGGGCAGGAGGGCCAGTTTAGTCACCAAGATCCTAAAATTTTGGCTGAAGACTGGAGCAGTCCAGAAGTCACTAGTGGAATTCCATTTTAAGAAGCTCAGGGTTTAGGACAAGAAAAGTAGAAAGCTATGCTGTTCTGTAAATACCACTTCCTGGTTTGGGTACCCTGTCCAGGAAGAGAGCTTTAGGATAAATTTAGGTCAAGATTTTTGGCCCCAAATGGCAGAAGCTCTCAGTCAACAGCAAATGCAAGATTTACGCCTCCACATCCAGCTGAAGATCTTGTTCTCAGAGTCTTTACCTTGTCTGAAATCTATCCATTGCAATGAACCCCTGGAGTTACACATCTCTAATCCTTGGAACCAAAGAGTTAGAAACTTTCAATGATGGAATAAATCAATTGTTAAAAGCAAATTCTACTAGACATGTAGACACTTCCTCCTTGGCACCTGGCTCTCCTAGCATATGTTCACAAGGACGCCAGGAATGATACCAGTAGATTTCCTTCTTACATTTTACCATTCAGGAAGATCCTGGTTTGCTTTTGATCTCTGCTTCAAGGTGGGTGACAGAAGAGTGATGTGTGAGCATCTTTTTCAGTGTTCAGTTTGCTTTAAAAATGTGTTATGGAAACTGAACTTTCTAAGCTATAACATAGCTTAGTGCAATGCAGACCACAATAGGCATACGCTATGATGTCAAGGTAAATTGTCAAGGGTTCTGCAAGGAGAGGACGGAGAGTATTGCTCTACACTGAGAACTTCTGGATTAGGGAAAAAGAGGTGCGGTGGGAATCCCACCCCTTTTGAAAATTCTAACGGAGAGTCAAAGTGCAGGAGAAAAATAGATCTGATCAAGTAAAGGAACTTCACTGCAGTGGGGGTGGATTTTCCTGTATAGGAAGATTTAGAAGGAGAACTATTCTCATTGAGAGAGTTGAACTAGGATATTAACAGCTTTCTGGGAAGAATACAGGAATCTTTGACTCTCATGCACCAAGGAATTAGTAAACCAAGCAAAGTGGGAGATGGGGGTATGACCTGTAAGGAGGTGTCATGTGCCAGATCTCAGATCCCACCGCAGAGATGCTGATCTGCAAGACAAGGCAGAGATAACTAAAACCAAAAGAATGAGGAAAACCAGCTTTGCGAGAGGGTTCTCTACCCCAGGAATACGTCTGAGGAAATAAGCACTTATCCTCAAAGGGGGTGATTTACATTCACTCACTTGACTCTTGGAGAACTTGGGGGAAATATGGCTCACACTGTCTTAAGTTGCTTTGAGAGAGGAAATCATTGTCTTGGAGAAACCGATTCAAGACACTTCCCTACCTTCTGTGAAAACTGAACATCTAGAGAACTCTGTATTATTTTGCAGGGCTGCAGTTTTTCCAAGAGATATGGAGGGATGATATTTTGAGATACCTCATAATATTTGTTTGTTTCTTTCTAATTCTTTTCCAGGCTCTTCTCTCCTCCATGCGGCGTTGAGCCCAGTGCATCTGGAGAGAAGTGTGATTAGGCAGAAACTAGAGGAAAAAAGAGGTGTCTTTTTAACATAAGAAAGACACCTAGCATTTCTTTCTAGCATTGCAGGGAGCACTTGGTTAGAAAAAATTCTCCCAGATAGTAGAAGAAAAGGAAAGACAAAGAGCGTAGAGATAAGAGGAGTGAAGATGTTGGGGTTCTGTTTATGGGACTGGATGTGACGGGGCCACATGGATGAGAATGAAAAGTGCCACAGAATAGGGCCACCCATGAAAGACACTGCTTGTATTCCCAGAGGTTGCAGGGTAATTGAGTCAGCCTATGGCCAACTACCCAGCCTCAGCCCCAGTAAGGACCATACACAGAGGTTGCCCTGGATCTATACTAACTTTTCTTTCCCGCAGCATTGGAGGACGACTTCCCTTTGCAATAGCCAGATGCAGATGGAGAGTTCCTGTGTCATGATGTTGGTGAAAATACATTGCATCATAAACAAATCTTCAGAGTAGTCATCCTTCTTATCTACCTACTTCTCTACTTCCCCAGTCATATTTGATACCACGCTATTTCTTTTCTCTCTTCCCTGACCAGAGGGCATTTGCACATGCTGTCCCTGCTATCTGGAACACTCCTCTCACCTGCCCACTTGCCCCTGCCACTCCCTCCTTAAAACACACACATGTTCAAGATACTTATTCTTCAGATCTCAGCTGAAACAGTGTATCCTTGGGGAAACCCTTTTTGAACTTTTAAGAGCAGTTAGATTCTTATGTATATACACACATACTTGAATTGTCATTCCTAATAAAGTGTAGTCTAGATTATAATTGTGCATACAGGGACTTCCCTAGTGGTGCAGTGGTTAAGAATCTGCCTGCCAGTGCAGGGGATGTGGGTTCGAGCCCTGGTCTGGGAAGATCTCACATGCCATGGAGCAACTAAGCCCATGCGCCACAACTACTGAGCCTCAGCTCTAGAGCCCGTGAGCCACAACTACTGAGCCCACGTGCCACAACTACTGAAGCCCATGCGCCACAACTACTGAAGCCCACGCACCTAGAGCCCATGCTCTGAGATAAGAGAAGGCACCACAATGAGAAGCCCACGCACTGCAACAAAGAGTAGCTTCCGCTCACCGCAATTAGAGCAAGCCCACACACAGCAACGAAGACCCAATGCAGCCAAAAATTAATTAATTTTAAAAAATTGTGCATACATTATTATTAGTGTGATTATGTGATTAATGTCCCTCTGCTCTATTTGGCCCTAAACACACTGAGGACAGGGATCACATCTTTTTTTGCCAACCATTGTACTGTCAGCACAACATAATGCACGGCAAATAGTAGCTGCTCAATAAATATTTTGTGAATAAATAGATGCACCTTTATCTAATACTGCCGCTGGCATGCATATAATAGGTAATACACACACATACACATTTATATACAAATATATATACATATACATCTTAAATAAATATATAAAATAGGATAATATATGTTAAATAAATAAATTTATGAATGACTTGTTTAAGATGCTGTATGGTAAAGCAGAATAAACTTGAACCTTTCAGCCAAGCAGGTTAGGATTGAACTGCAGTTCTTCAACTAACTGACTAAGTTTGGGCAAAATATCTTAGCTTTTTGAGCCCCAGTTTCCTCACTTGAGGAAAAGCATAAAAATTCTGAACTTGGTTGTCAATTTCAAATGTAATAATGTACAAAAACTGCCTAGCCCCATGCTTAGTATATAGTAAGCGCTCAATAAATCATGGCTGTTGACATGATTGAATTCATGTAAATCAGGATATAGAGCTCAGTTTAGTTGAGTTCCCCACAAAACAGTGCTGGATAGATAAAATGAGTTCAATAAATAGTTGTAGGATAAACAAGTGAATAAATGCATGTTTAAAATGACTTGAAATCTCTATTGTGTGAACAACTTACTTTTCGAGTATGCTAGAACAATGAAAAATCCTGCCGCTAGGTGTCGATAAATATACACTGGAAGAACAGGGCCTAGGATTCCTAGATTCTGATACTGATGTAAAATTTTCTTGTAAAATTCAGGCACTACAACTATTTACATAAACAAAGTGATGTGCTCAGTCAGTTATTCAAAAGTTCCCAACTATCTAGCAGTATCTATCAAGTAAATCACATATTCACTCTCTTCATTTTCCTTCCTCCCTTCCTCCCTCCCTTCCTTCCTTCTTCTCTCCCTCCTCCTTTCTCTCTCTCTCTCTCTCTCTCTCTCTCTCCTTCTTCTGTCATACCAGGAAACAAAGAAAAAAGCCTTTACTTTAATTCTTACCACAACTTTATAAGGCATGCCCATGCATAAACGAGGAAGGTAAGGCTCTATAGCTGGCCAAGGACTGAGCTGGGAACATGAACTTTCCACTCTAGCTCAACTATCTTCAGTGTGCACCAACTCCCATAACTGTTTAAAGGTCACTCCCCCTCTTTCTCACTGTGGTTGTACTTCCTTGACCTTTTTCCAAGTTCATCCATGATTCAGGTTTCTTCTATTTTCTTCTATTTACGTCTGGGTAAAGGCTTATTTCTTCTTTGGGTCTCTATTTAGAAGGCACCCTCAAAAATGTCTGATTTTAGCCATCCCTTACTAGATATGGATTCTGTGTTACATACTATACTAGTTTGCTACAGCAGCCATAACAAAGTATCACAGACTGGGTGGCTTAAACAACAGAGACTTATTTTCTCATAGCTCTGCAAATTACAAATTCAAGAGCAAGATATCAACAGGGCTGGTTTCTTCTGGACCTCTTTCCTTGACTGATAGATGGTCGTCTTCTTCCTGTATCTTCACATCATCTTTTCTCTGTACATGTCTGTATCCAAATTTCCTCTTCTTATAAGAACACCAGTCATATTGGATTAGGGTCCACCCTAATGACCTCATTTTAACCTATTTTCTTCTTTAAATATTTTTCTCCAAATACAGTCACATTCTGAGGTACAGAGGGTTAGGACCTCAACATACGAATTTTGAAGGGACACAATTCATCTCGTAACATAAACCCTCATAGCACTCCAAAATTTCTTAGTAGCACTTACCCTAACTACAATTATTTACATGTAGAAGTCATTTTTTGTTTTTTTTGCGGTATGTGGGCCTCTCACTGTTGTGGCCTCTCCCATTGCGAAGCACAGGCTCCAGACACGCAGGCTCAGTAGTTGTGGCTCACGGGCCCAGCCTCTTCGCGGCATGTGGGATCTTTCCGGACCGGGGCATGAACCTGTGTCCCCTGCATCAGCAGGCGGACTCTCAACCACTGCGCCACCAGGGAAGCCCCATACAGAAGTCATTTTAAATGTCTATTACATACTTGTAGGCTGAAAGTTTCCATAAAGGCAGGAATCAGGTATGTTTGGTAACCTTGGTATCTGCATATGTACCCAGGGCCTAGTACACAGTAGGTTATCTTCTTTACACTGCTATTAGTAGCACCCTCTTTATTATTATTTCCTACATAACTCCAGTTTCCAGCACAAAGTGGCTGAGTAAATATTTAATTAAAAACATTTAACAACTAGCAGCTGAACAGAAGGCTCTGGACACTTTTTTTTTTTTAAACTAACTGCTTACTCTCTTTAGAACGCCAACCCACTGATGTGGCCATCCTGCCCTGGCCACATATTTGCATTAGCAGAGGAAGAACAGTTCATACAGTCAGGTGTGCTTCATAATAGCAAATTAGTCACAGCTCAGGTTTAACACACTGTGCTTTTGATGGTTCGCTAATTACACAAGCTGTGCTAGTTTGTGGTCACAGGTGTCCTACAGTGACAAATTCAATACTGCCCTTGGGGCCACACACTGGAGCCTCCCGCCTGGCTTGCACTGCTGTCCTGCTAGCTGTACTTCTCTCCGTAAGAGAGGAGTTTATGCAGCATATGTACATGAGACATCTGTTACCCACATTCCCCATCTTTCTAGACTTTCTTCCCATTACTTAGGCCCCTGAATTTTCCTGCTAAGATTCCCTGAGATTGCTTCTGGGATTTGCATAGACCCCTTTCCCAGACCCATCCTATTGAGAGTACCCCAGGCCCAAGAAATGGCCAGAGATTCCTCAGAGTGTAGAATAGAGCCAGTCGTGGAATGAAAGGGGGGACAGGGCATGAGTCAGAGGTCCCCATTTGATCTTAGTTCCAACTCTCAAAATATAGGGGCAGGCCTGGATGTCTTTGCATATTTTATACTCTGATGTCTCACCTAACAATTTATACTAAAATCCACAGAAGAATTTCCCAAGACTCAATCCCAGGAAATGATATGCCTCTCTGGAGTCACAGGTATTGAGCGTGTGTGTTGCCTAGAGCCAGTCAGGCCTAACTTGAATACCAAATCTACCACCACCATCTGTGTGACTTTAAACAAACTGCTTAAACTTTCTGAGCTTCAGTGGGGATTTGGGGGAACTTAAATATGATAATGTATTTATGGCAAAATTTTGTGATGTTTTCTATTGCCTTGGAGTTGATTGCTAGGAACCAAAGCTGAGGAAAAAGAGGTATTATATATGGCACATTTGAAGAACACATCAGTTAATTATGCACCAACTACTGGGGTCAGATACCTCCCACGGGACATATAAAGAGACAGCCAAATCCTGTCTGCTCCCTACATCATCACCCCAACCCTCCTCCTCAGCATAATCCTGGCAAGAATAATTAAAGAGGTATGAGGAATGTGCAAAGAAGTAAAATACAGCAATTGAAAACTGCATACAAAGTAGAAAAGCAGTAAGAGAAACACTGGTAATGAAATATGGAAAATAACAGACCTGGTACTCTTTATGAGTCATAAAGTAAATGGCAGCAAGAGGCAATGTTTGCATTTCAAACAGAATTCTTTTTGGGCTATTGCACCATGTCTTTCTTTTTAATCATGCTGGGCACATGCACTAAGAGAAATGAGGTTCCATTTTTAGCCCCTGACATTGAGAACCCAGAGAAAAGGTGAGATATCATCAACCAACTGGGGAATAAAAGGACTTAAAAAAAAACCAATTCAATGAAGAAGGAGACGAGGTATAGAAACAACTTCCTTCTCTTCTTCAAGTACCTGAAAGTATGAATTTTTAGGGTTCTGTTGCCCAGTCTTTAAAAAAGACAACATTGGAGGGACTGACTTTCTAGAGAGTATTAGGATTCGGGGCAATGATACACAATTATTAACCAGAAGTATGCTCTCAACATCTGAAAGAACTTTTACCATTATACTCCTCTGACACCTTCTGTAAGAACATAAGCTAAGGTATATGACAAACTATCTTGTCACCAAGATGAATTTGCCCAGAAAATATTCTCATTATAAATTAGGAAGGTAGTTTACTGATTGGAATACTGAAAAAAAGCAAGATGCCTGATTCTAGTGGGAATATTTCAGCTTTGTGTTCAAATCTTAGCTCTTCCTACTAGCTGAGAGATTTCAAGGTGAGTCACTCAAAATTTCTGGGCCTCAATTTCCCTCTTAGAACAGGGGATCACAATCTCTACTTAGCAGATATGTTGAGAGTGTTAAAAATGATTTCAAATGCGAAAAACCAAGTGTATGTCTTGCACAATGCAAATGCTCCATTTATGCCACTCATTCCTGCTCCAGTAGTTTTGATTTTCTGTCCTATGAATAAAATGGAGACTATCTCAGTACCATTTACAGAACTGACTGGTAAATTTTGAAATGTTAATATCTCTTCATTTTTAAGGAGATCAAAGTGCTGATTCTATTTATTTATTTTTTTTGGAGGTCTCCAAACTTCCAGGTATAAAATAAATGTCATGGGCATATAATGTACAGTATGAGAAGTACAGTCAGTAATATTGTATATTAACTTTGTAAAGTGACAGATGGTAATTAGACTTACTGTGGTGACCATTTTGCAATGTATACAAATGTCAAATCACCATGTTGCACACCTGAAACATATTGCACATTCTTATACTTTTGAAAATTGATGTAATTTTACTTATATATTGGAAGAATGAAGTATAGGAAAGTCAAGTTACTGATTTTTTTGGCACTATAGAAAGAACTAGGAATCAAATCTAGCTCCATTCTGTCAAGCAAAGGTGAGCTCTTCTTTTTTTTTTTTTTTTTTTTTTTTTTGCGGTACGTGGGCCTCTTACTGTTGGGGCCTCTCCCGTTGCTGAGCACAGGCTCCGGATGCGCAGGCTCAGCGGCCATGGCTCACGGGCCCAGCTGCTCCGCGGCATGTGGGATCTTCCCGGACCGGGGCACGAACCCGTGTCCCCTGCATCGGCAGGCGGACTCTCAACCACTGCGCCACCAGGGAAGCCCGTGAGCTCTTCTTTTAATTTGATTAATAAATAACTAATAATAAATAATTAAAGATAAAAAATAGCTTTGTCATAAATATTAAACTGATCAAATAGTTACTTTTTATTTAGCCGAGAACAAGTAAGAGTTCTATTTATCTGAGTAGATGGTGGTGGTGTTGCCACAGCCTGATCCACTTTGCCAGGGGTGGCACCAGCCCCCCAGTTCCTGAGATGATAGCTGTTCACAGGTATCCCCTTCTCGGGAGAATTTCTCTCTTTAATTCAGTACCGCCTAGCCTGAGACGTTATGCTCACCCCACTCTACCCTTCTATAACCCATAGCTGACGACAGACTAATCGGGGATAAAAATGGTAGAGTGCATGCCTCATTGAGGGACCCAATGTGTGGTACAATTTATGCTTCAAAGCCCCCCACCCCACCCCCCGTAGGATCAGAGGCTGGAGCATCTCCAGCTGAGGCTTCATCCTAGCTTAGCTCCTCCTCCTGCCTGTCCTGCTTCCCCCACTCCCATCTCTTAAAGGCTCTTCATTGATTAAATAGCTCCATTTGAATTCCCAGTCTCCAATTCTGCTCCTGGGAAACCCAATCTAAGATACTGGAAAAAGGAGATTGTTAACGATTAATTTTATTTTTGAAAGAAAAAAGATTCAAAGAATGAAAATTAAGATTCAGTTGCAATGCCAGAGGGAAAAGCATTTAAAACTTGGAGTCCTAAAACAACTTTAAAATCTTCTTGTCATTTGAAAATAGACAAATTGTAAAAGACTAAGAATGTGATTTTAAAATGTTTAAAGTATTCCCATTGCATTTATCCCAGATCAATGATGGCATAGAATGGGAATTTGCAATATAAAATAACCCATCAAATTGCTCAGTGTATTTATGGTTTAGGGAAAATACTTCCTATATCTCCTCCCCCTTAATCCCCAAACTTGAAACCTCAAGTTTCCCAAGTTTGGAGAAAGCATTAGTGCCTTCAAGTGGCCAAAAGGCCAGTTTTGGTCAAAACTCCCAAATAAAAGTGACAGAGATATCTGCCATCCTAGTGTATACAGGTTTTCCATTTTTGGAGCATCTGTGGTTTGCACACTGTGTCAACCTCTGCTGATACACTGTATAAGATTTCAGAGCTCAAATATCCCCTTTTTATTATGAGACTAAAATTAAGAATTGCTTAGAATGTCATTCAAAGTCTTTAAGAATGTCTGAGATCATTCCAAAGAGGTGTGGGATTTCAAAACTAAAAAATGAGAGAATTAAATAAGAGAAATTAAGGTTTTAGTTTACTAAATTACATGATCTCCAGCTTCTATGCTGTTTTGTCATTAGGTAAAAATATGTTTTTTAAAAAATTAGTATTTTTTATAAATACTATAACCAAACATTATATAACCTATTATATAACTATATAATAGGTTATATAATATATAACCTATTATATAACTATATAATAGGTTATATATTATATAACCTATTATATAACTATATAACTATATAGTTATAACTATATAACTATATATATTATATAACTATATAACTATATATAGGTTATATATTATATAACCTATTATATAACTATATAACCTATAACATTATAACCTATAACCAAACATTCAGAATGGCTCTTTGCTAAATACTGACCTAAAGTACTATGTTTGTCTATGTTCTTCTAACCAAAGCATTTTGCAACTGCAACTAGTGTTCTTATAAGATGCATCATCACAGTTCTTCCACAAATTTGGACAGACATCTATATAAACAAGTTTTGAAGTTACTAGTGAACCTGAAAATCATATCTAAGAAGAAACTTCAAATAAGAACTCAGAAGAGAGTGTGGGAGTGAATAACAACTTTAGCCTCAACTGGTCACAGTGAGGTTAATCAATACTGATGAAGGACACCTCAGGTCTTAAGACACTTGCCGAAGGTAGAGTGACCATACCTCCTTACTTGCCCTGGATAATCCCTGGAATGTCTCTTCAATATTCTCAACAGTGCTCAGATAGCCTAAACTGATGAAGAGAAAAGCAGCAGAGGATAAGATAAATTGGCTAGCCCCAAATCAGATTTTGCTGTGGGAGAAACTTCTTCCTTCTCTGGTTTTAGATAGTTGAGGAAGCCAACAAATATCTGCTGTAAGATATCAGGGTCAAAGAAGTTCATCCAAACTGAAACGAATGGGTTACTTCTCTTTTCAGAGTCTATTCTTACTTCATCAGTGAAGAGAGACTGTATTATTGTTGAAAAGAGTTGTGGGAGAAGAAATTATTTTATACACTAAAGGATTTTGTATGATTTTCTGTTAGAAAATATCTGATCAGTTGATTGTCTTCAGACTCCGGATTTCCACTGGCCAAATATTGTTTATCTTCTTGGAAGACTTTGGCAGGTTTTCTCTTCTTAGGAAATGAGTCAGAAAACAACAGCGAGACTTCAAAGCAAGGCTCAGGGTTATCTTCTGATTAATGAAATGACTAATTCCATCACTTATCAGAACACTGAGTCCTTCCTGTGGAACTGCAATCCTAGTATGTAAATAGAATGGGGGAACTGCAGGTTATCATTGTCATCATAAGAAACAACTCTACCGAAAGGTCCATATCAAAATGATAGAGTCCTAAAAGCTACGTGAGGTACAGCTGAACGTTGGGTGAACATAAAATTTTGGAGATTGGGAAACAACCTTGTTTCCCTTAATTTATGCTCAGTGTTACACTTTTCCAAATTAGGGCATTAACTTTCTCTCTAAAGTTTCTGTTGATTTCCCCCATTTCTCAATTCCCTTGCTCTCAATAACTGAAAGTCAAGAGTAGGGGATCGCATTCTGATTGTGCCTCTAACTTGTTATCTGAGCTTGAGAAAGTTATAGAACCTCAATAGTCCTAAATTTTACCACCCCTTAAATGGAAATCATAGGCCAGGAAAGCTCATAGTAATAAAAATAAACAAAAATAAATAAAATAGAAGTCCGGATGCTGCCCCCAGAGATTCTGATGTAGGAGATCTTGGTGAGCTTGGAAAAAAATAGAAATAAATGTATATAGAGAGAAGTAAATAAATATAGAGAGAGCTGTCTAGATGACTTTGATCATGAGCCAGTTTCAGGCACCACTGGACAATATTAGATTACCTCTGAGGACTTTTACAGACTTATGAATATGAAATCTATTCTATGGTAATAAAAAATTTTGATGTGAAATAATTTCCTCACTTCAAGGTGGACAATTCTTTAAATGGTAACTTTGGAATCATTCTGCATATCCTTGGTAATATTAAATAACCACTCATCTCGGTGAGAATGGAGAGATGAGAGAACAGAGGGAAAAATCAAATCAATAAAACCTGGCTTTGGGGGACTGCACCAGCAACTCTGGGCAGAATGAACTTTTGACTTTCCCTCAGTTATTTTGTTATGTAAATGTATCAATCAGGATATCATCAGAATATAGTTGTAGTGCTTAAGTGGGATAAGTGAGGGAAGTTTTACAAAGGGACCCTCTTCTTAAATGTGGACAGTGGGAAGGGAACCCTCAAATAGATGGCTCTGTAAAGAATGGGGAGGGAACCATTACCAGCATCTAGAGATTTGAGGTTGCCCAGCAAGAAGCATGGCCTTTAGTAGAGGGATAAAACCAACCTGCAGTAATGTGCCAGGGAGAAGGTCAGGGGACTGAAACCCTGGCCTCAATTTCCTCCCTTCTTCCACTGTGCTACTGGTGTCTACTGCCACCCACTGAATGATCCCAAATAGGAGAGGAAGGCAAGGATGATGCAATGCCTACTCATGCCAGTCTCCTGGGATACAAAGCAAGACATAGAGGGATGCTGAAGGACAAAATGTGATTAACCTGCACAAAGACTTAACTCTTCCCCAGTGGTTTCAAACTTACATAATGTGCTCAATTGCTCTTTTCACATCATGTTTTAGGCCCATACTTAAATTATTTTGGGGGCTTCCCTGGTGGCGCAGTGGTTGAGAGTCTGCCTGCCGATGCAGGGGACACGGGTTCGTGCACCAGTCCGGGAAGATCCCACATGCCGCGGGGCGGCTGGGCCCGTGAGCATGGCCGCTGAGCCTGCGCGTCCAGAGCCTGTGCTCCGCAACGGGAGAGGCCACAACAGTGAGAGGCCCGCGTACCGCAAAAAAAAAAAAAAAAAAAAAAATTATTTTTGAATCCCTCATATTTTGAATAATCTATGTCAAAGTGTCCTTGTGATTTTTGGTTGAATCAAATTGAGGGGTCTGATAGATTAGACTGTCATTTGGTCTTCGTTGACATATAACAACATTCATGGCTGGTTTGTTCTTTCTCCCTTTGTCGAAATACCCACCTGAGAAATCACATACCGTGGGAATATTGCTTTGTGTGTACAGAAAGCTAGATAGACCTTGTAGAACAGCCTTCATGGCTGGTGCTCCCAGCTCTGATATCCTGATACACTCACCTCCACTATATAGGTGGGTTAGCCAGAGAAAGTCGATTAAACATATCAAATGATTACAACCTCTTTTCACCTCTGGCTCACCATCATTTTTCTAATCTCCATGGAAACTTAATATCCACATCACTGAATTATTTGAAATAAGACAATTCTATGTAAAGGAAATATTGCTTACTTTCCATATACTACATCTCTAGTCATGGTTCCTGTGGACTTCTGATCATTTGTGTTGAACTTGGAAAGCACCTTACTAACTAATACTGGTAAATTATTTCTTAGAAAGGATTATTTTGGATACACATACTTTTTTTGTTAATTCTCTTGAACATTTATTTTAGATACTTTTGAATGATTTTATTTACAGACTATAGTTAAATGAGATCATGTATATAAAGGCATTAGTGTAACCATATGATTTATAGAAAACTCTCAATAAAAAGGTAACCATTATTATGTTTGGAGTTGCTAACAGTAGCTTACATTTGTAAAACTGTTGCATTTTTTTGGTCCTTTAATACATATTATCTCATTTACTTCTATGAAGTAGGTATCAGTAGGACTCCTTCATTTTGAGAAAATTAAGACTGAGTGGCTACCTGAGTTTCTCAAACAAGATCACACAAGAGAAAAGCAGCAAATCCCACATTTAAATTCAGCTTTTCTGATTTCCAAATCTGGTGATATTTTACTATACAATTTCCCTCTGTGGCAATCAGTTTGTCTCTCTGCACACTTACTATGTCATATTATCACATTTTCATTTCCCACACCAGTGAGTTCATGATGCTTCAAATATGAAACCAATCTCTTTCCTCAGCCTAGGGAAGGAACTTTGAGGAGCCCCATGTAGGGACTTGATGTGTTGTTGTGACAAACCAGGTTATTTTCTTACATGGACCCATTGCTCTAGGTACAAGACTCCTGAATTCTCTTGGCAAACACCACCTTCCTGGGTCCATGACTTAATTAACTACCAAGGATTCCATTTTTTCTGAGCTTTGAGTCTTGCCTGTTATTGCCCTCTGTTATGGGCTGAACTGTGTCCTTCCAAAATGCACATGTTGAAGCCCTAACCCCTAGTACATCAGTGAGTTACTGTATGTAGATATTGGTCTTTAAAGAGGTAATTACATTAAAATCAGGCCATTAGGGTAAGCCCTAATCCAATATGACTGGTGTCCTTATAAGAAGAGGAAATTCGGACTCAAAAAGGGACACTAGGATGTAAGCGCCCAGAGGAAAGATCCTGTGAGGACACAGCAAGAAGATGGCCATCTGCAAGCCAAGGAGAGAGGCCTCAAAGAAACCAACCCTGCCAACACTATGATCTTGGACTTCTAGCCTCCAAAACTGTGGGAAAACAAATTTCTGTTGGTTAAGCCACCCTGTTTGTGGTATTTTGTTATGGCAACCATAGCAAACTAAGATGCCATCTTCCTGAGGAGGAGTCCTAATTTGAGCTCACACATATTTTCTGGATCATCCTTCCTACTGACTTTCCACCTGTCTGCTTAGAGAGATTCCAGAGGCTCCCTAACTCCACACTCCCAGCTGTGACTCCTTCCCCATTGGCTTTATTCTGACTTACTTTTCTGATGTGAAAAACCTACCTGTCACCTCTGACAGCAGCTGTGGTTTTTCACTATACTGTTGTCTGTAGATGCAATAGTAGGCTTTGCCTGCCCTTGGATAAGAGATGTAAACAGTCCCCACCCATCACTATCAGAAGTGCCAGCGTCTCTGAATTCCTCCTGAATAAACTCTGATATTTTTCACCTCAAGCCTGCTTCAGGATATCATCTCCTTGGACTTGATTTCTGCCCACTCCCACCTTCCCTTTGCCTGTCCAATTCCTACCAATCCTTCAATTCTCCATTTAGAAATAACTTCTATGAGAAGCTTTCCTTGACCCCATGCAAGTGAGTCAGCCCCTTTGCACATGTTCTCCCATGCCATCCAACATTCACATCTTAATAAATTATAGTTTGGCGGTTCTCAAACGAGTGAGCCTCAGAGTCAAGAATGGGCTTGTTAAAGCAAAGACTGCTGGGCCCCAACCCAGAGTTTCTGGTTCAACAAATTTGGGATGGGCTCAATAATTTGCATTTTTAACAAGTTCCCTGGTGATACAGATGCTGCTGGGCCTGAGACCACCCTTTGAGAATGACTGCTACAGAGAAATAGCCTGTATTTATGGTTCCTTCCACTAACCTCCCCCATTTTACCTACAATAAATTATACATTCTGTAAGAGTAAGGATTTTGTCTTTCAAATAGCTGTGAGCCCAGGATTTTGTACAGTGCTAAGGGCATGATAGATATGCAACAAATAACTGTTTAATATATGAAAGAATGGAAATGGGAATTCTTTACACGGATAGAATTCTTTTTAGAGTAACAGCATGCTCAAAAAATTTTGTTGTACCAAGGATCATTTAAAGTACACAAATAAGAGAAGCAGTACTCATTTAGAAAGGGCTAAGGGTCTAAAAGCATAATGTTATTTATACTGGTCTGGTATGTACACAAAACTGTTTTATAAGAACTCTGACTAGGGTTATTTTGCCTCAGGGAAATGTAAAATGTATAGCTCAAAAAAAGAAATGTAAAATACGATGTGAAAATGAGTCATTAGGAAAACTAGTCATTATCTAAGGAACACAGAAGGGAACCGGAAAGCAAATACAAACCAGAGGAGCTTCGAACACCCAGGATTCCTCCACTGGTAAAACTTCAAGTGGCAAATCGGAGTCTAGAAGACAGAAGAAATAAAGCCAAAAGTTTGACTCTGAAAACATCGTATGCAGAAGCAAAAACAGCTACATTCCCTCCAGGCCCAGTCGCTTTTACAAGAGTGATTTTCTTGAAGTTTTAATGTGCCCTGCAGCCCAACCCCCCAACCCCTGGCCTCCCTCTCAGCCTCCTTTCATGGTCCCATCAACCCATTAAGGCCAAGAGCATTGTACAGGGTCCAGCGGGCTGCACATCACTGACTCAGCTGAGCTACGTAAATATTAGTGCTCTGGGACCAGTGAGAAAGAAAGAGTAGTAGTGATTCACCAGCTCCTCAGCCCTTTTTCCAATATTTTTCTTTGAATAAAATGTCAAGACAAGCAGGTAGAGAGCCTCACTTTGCTGACTAGCTAGCTCACTAGCAATTTATGTTTCTGTGGACTCAAAAGTGCAAAGCAACGTCACTTCTTGAACATCTGAGGGGGTGAAAAGGGTCACCTCATGCATTTGCTGACCCAGTTGAGTTTCTCTTTAGCCATCCAGGAAAAGGTGGGCCCTCAGGTTCATGCCGCTAGCAAAAAGTCCCTTCTAAGCTAGTTCCCAATGTCCAGAAATTTAATCCAGCCTTCACGCTGGTATCAGAGTGTTGTCAGTATACCAGTTACATCTTATATCACCATTTCCTCTTCAGAATCCTGTAGTGGTACCCTTTGCCTATAGCTAGGGTAATCATAGGTCTCAGTTCAGCAAAGACATTCCTGGTTTACGCTCTCATCAGGGGAATTATTAATAGCACCCCTCTACGTCTCTCAAAAGGGTCCCAATTCAGACTATAAGTTACCTGGTCATCCTAACTATAGCATCACATATGAGACATTTTAGGATGTGGAGTCACCTTAAAGTCTGGTTTCATTTAATGCCATTTCTACCCCCGGTCACCAGCTATTCCTAATTAATTATTTTCTCTGAATATTTTTCATCTATGACTTTCCACAAGCAGTTCCTTTTGCCTGGATGTCCTTTCTGTCTCCACTCAACCGAATCATCCCCTTGTGAAATACCTACTTTTCCTCCAGGTCTTAGTTTAAAGGCTTCACAATACCTTCTCTTGCTTAAGTATTCCTGTTCAATGCCCATTTTGTATAGCAAACACATTTACTGTCCATTAAAGCACTGGGTACCTTATTTTGTAAATGTCTCCACAATAATCTATATCCTAGCCATAGGTAATTCTCAAAGATAGCAGTTATGCCTTTTCATCTTTACATGATATTGCAATGTTGAATGAATGAATGAATATACAGAGTGTACCTAAAGTAACCAAAGGGAAGTCAGAAATAGTTTGGAAGGAATATTTACTTCTGAGTGTTCTCCAAGTCCCCTCATTTTAGTCCAAGTGCCTAAACCAATCTGGAGCAACAAATGCACCCCAGGGCTCTGTTTAGAAGGATCTTCATATGTCCATCTCTTGCAGGAAATGAGTTATCTTTCTTAATCAGGGAAAGCTCTGTGATCACTTCCTTGCATGGTCTCTGTGATTCACCATCTTTCTTACTGCCCAAGTTAGCTAACTTAACCTTATCAGGAACTATGCCAGTAGTCTGGTGGACCTGGCCTTTTCTTCCTCTTAGAAAAAAAGCCAAAAGAAAAATCCCTTCTAAGTGTTAGGGATGACTCTCTGAGCAGGCTTCCTCTCTTGTTCTACAAGTTGGATGGACTGCGTTAGCCTTGGGCTACGCCTATACTGTGTAGTACGAGTATAGTTCATGAAATTGAAATTGCAAAAATACTACATTACTCCTGATACTCCTGAGAAATGATATTAAATGAAGAAAGATAAACTGGCAAGAGGGGAGCTCTACAATGGATTGGATTAGAGGTTTTTTATTTCTCTTCCAGCTTCCTTAGTTCTAAGTGTGTTCAACAAATTCTAGCATAGGGTGAAAGGTTGGAGATCAACACGAATATCTTGCATTTCTCAGCCTTTAGCATGTGGAGTGACCACACCTTACATATTTTCTGCCAGGAAATGCTTCAGTGTCCAGTCTCCCATGTTGTCTCATTGCCTTTTGATACCAGTGGCTACAGTTAAAGCAAAATCTGCACAAAGTCTGGGATGATTTTAATGAAGAAGATTTAGTCCCAAAGGTTAATGGGGTTGCCCATTGTGTAAAGAGTAATGCCTTTCAATGGTGACAAAGTAATACTCATTAGCTTTCAAGACACCTCATCCATCATCAGTTTGAATTGTGTTTTGCTCCTGATGTAAAGTTTAATATAGAGTCCATCACAAAGTATCATGACTCCTTTTCCCAAGCTGACCCCAGGGGCATATGTCAGCCAACATCTGGGCACTACAACTGTGAGGTTTTCAAGAAGCCTGTGCATATGCCTCTTTTCAGGAGTAATTTGCTGAATAGCTCATGTGCTCATTTGAAGCATGCACTCTGGCACCACAGGCACCAGTCCTAGTGTGATGGGTCCTATAAAATATTCAATCATGCATTCTATTATTTTAATCAAAGGAAGCATAGCATTGACATTTCAGTAAGTAAATGAAGGAACAAAGCAAGAACTTGTCATGGATGTTAGTACTCACACCCAAATGGAAAACAGACAGATTAACAAAGGGTCTTTTCAAAACAAATCTAAGTCATTATGTGTCAAGAAAAGCTACAGTTGTCCTTCTACTTTTAGTGACTCCACGGATGGACAGTGGTGTTCCAGTCAAAACAAAACCCCCAAAACGAAAAAATAAATAAATAAATAAAAGTAAAAAGAAAAAAAAATGGTTAAGTGACTTTCACAGCATTTTCCCAACAGTCTGTGTTTGACATGGGCTTTTAAAAGCATTCTTTTGTTAGTTCTGTCAGTAGTAACCAACAAATCTCCTCCCTTAGAAATTACAAAGGCTTTCAAAATGCAAGAAAGAGGAAAGAACCACCATTGGAAGGGTCAGCAGTAAATAAGACCCTTAGGCATACAGCTATGATGAACGCTATTAATGGTGCCACTTCACGTTGCTACTTTCTGCTCATTTATTCTGGACAAATTCTAAAGCCGCAGGGGGACCTCACCGAGGAGCTCTAAAATGTTTGAGGTTCATAAAATTCATAGTTATGGGTGACTATCTAATTATATGATGAATCTTCACATGATTAATGATCTTGGATGTCAATGAAAAAGAATGTTTAACTACTATTTACAGATTCTTTCAAATTGTTAAAATAATTTGCTTTACTTATACATTATTTCAAAATTGTTTACATGTTTTTGCTCCTACCTAAGTTTTTCTTCACCTTCTTTACCTATATTCTTCCAATATTTTTCCTTAGTGTAAAAACCATAATGATAAGCTCTGTTTTATTAAAAACACAAGGAATATTGGGATTTTGTTCCATTACTCTGAGGTCTATTTTTATACTCTCCAATAACTACTTTTGAAACATAATATACAATATAATGTAAATACAATTATTTTCTCATTTGGGAAATATATTTTAGAGTAAATACTAGCAATATACAATATATCTTTTGATAAAATCCAGAAGATTAAGTCAGGACAAATTCCTATTACGTGTCCTATTTTTATTTTAAACTTCATATTTCGTTTGTTTCCATGATTAGTGATTTTTTTTCTTTTTTTCAGAGTTGTAAAAATTTTAATGACATCTACTTGCTCTTAAATCACTTGTCACAATAAAATCATTTTCCCCACAGCATTTACCTCATTCTAGTTAAAAGGTTGATTTAGACAGTTTGTTTTAAAATTGTTGTTTCAATTTGTAGGCTTTGTTGCATGGTAAATTTCTAAAATTTACAAATGTCAGTCATCCTTGCATGGAGTTGCACTTCATCTTAAATCTTTTCCCCTGAACTTCCCCTGATCCCAACTTGGGATACCCTCATGTCACTAAAGATCCTGATTTCCTACAACACCCTCGGAATTTTGTAGAAAGTTACCTCACAACTAATCTACTAAATTACACATGATTCTAATTTTCTTCTCATGTTTTACGGTTTTCATTTTAATATTGCACAAATTATCTGCCCAACCATTCACAAGATTTTTTTAAAGGCTGAGCGACAAGTGACAGGCAACTACTAAGCCTATTAAGGTGAAACTGTTAAGCCTGGAAGAATATTTATACAGACTGACTTCCTGCACAATGGGCTCAACAAAGCTAATGTAATTCACACAGATTTTCTATGAGAACACAAATTAATCAGAATGAAAGGATGACAACCCAGGAGCACAATGAATGTGTTCTATGGCGCGCGCACACACACACACACACACACACACACACACACACACACACACTTGTGTTCCACAAACTTGTATTCAGTGACACACACACACACACACAACTGATAATGAATAATTTTAGAAGCAGCTACTATGTTTTCAATTGAATCTAAACAGAGAGGAAAAAAGGCTTTTCTATTTGTTCCTACCTGCAAATTTGGAAGATGGGGGAGGAGTGTTTGGGGGCACGAGGTAGTGTTGGCCTTTGGTAAGGCTACACAGAAGGGAGAATTAAAACAAGACTTGAAGGCACTGAATTCACGAGGTGAGAAGAAAGCAGGAGATTCCGGAAGTACCCATGAGGAGCTTGGCTTACTTCACAGTTTTGCCAAAACACAGGAAACTCCGTTACTCTAAGAAAATATCTACTTCATTGTAAGGAGAACTAGAATTTGACCTGTTATAATTGTGTCTGGCTTATTGGCTCTATATGTTTGTAGATATGAGTGGTAAAATCCAGATATTTAAACATTTCACAATTAATGTTAGAACAATTATCTATCAATTAGTAATCGTGCACTTTTTACAACGACTATCACAGGTAACAGAATCATGTGTAGGTACAGAAAAATGAAATTAGCAATGTTAAATTTTGGTGTCTCCAGTCAGTCCATATCTCCTCTATCCTTTCGGTATCTAGCAAGACCCTATCCTTTTTCTGCTCACCACCCCCATGGAGAAGAAGTTAAGTGCAAATTTGCATGTTTCTCCTCCCACAAGTGCCTCAAGTCCCACAGAAAACAAAATGCATACCTCCCAAGTTTAAGACTAACTAAATGCTAGGTAGAGAGGTTAAGATACAAAAGGAGTAGCAAATTCTTTTTATTTTATTTTATTTATTTTTGCCTTCAAGGAGTTTAAATACAAATACATAGAGAAAACTAGAAATCAACATGATTCTAAAATTATTATTATTATTGTTATTATTATGTATTTTTTTTTTAAGCAGACAAGTATAAAACTAAGGAATTTCTCAGATGGCCAAGTCTGGAGCCAAAACACCTGGCACAGGAAAGTGAGAAAATAAAATGTAAGTCTTGAATAGAAAACGGTAATGGGTTAATTTCTGCTAGGGTTCAACATGTTATGCCATGGCAAACAAATAAGAATCTTGCTGGGTCTCAATTGATCAGATTCCTTTAATTTACTAAGACTGCATAGTAAACTAAATTGTTAGCTGCTGGTTGGCTACAAAAACCCAGCTGAACTCCTGGGAGCTACTCTACAGCCGCCTTCTTAAAACCTGTCCCAATGTGCACCAAACTGATGTCGAAAAAAGAAGATAACTCTTCCCAAAGTGCCTTATTTCAGCTATTCAAATTCATCTTCAGAAACCCAGGGGACGTTTCCCCTCAACACTGTATTCTGTACCGCTTAAAGTGAGCAAAGTTTCCTCCCAAAATTTCTTTGTGCTCCATTCACTCTGGTAGAATTCTTCATGAATTTCTTGGCCTATACCTGCCATATATTTGGCCATCCTTGCTCATAGAAGACCACTGTAAACCACTTCTGCAATCCCAGGCTTGGATCTTGAATCTTTTCTCTTTCTCGAAGTCTTCCAGTTTAACCGATATACTCACGTTACAGATTCCCTGTTATTATATGTCTAAATTGCATTCTGATCTCTTGCAACCAGAAGTAAAAAGGGATTTTTCTTAAAACAAGCAAGCAAGCAAGCGACAGCAAATGAGGTCACATTCCAAGCCCAAGTAATAAATATTGGGAAGTCTAAAACCTAAACATATTTTAAAGAATTAGAATTAGACACAGATTTGCTCTTTTTCCCCCCCTCGAGAAGAGGTTTCCCTTCCTGCTAATAAAATTGCTTTATGTTATGAAATTTTGGTTCAGTTCGGCTCTGCCTCCTTCTTGCCCAGCTAAATAGATGGCTGATGGAAAACAAAAATTTAGGGCCTGATTTTTCCCATTTGGCAACTTTCATTTCCTGATAATATTAGATAATTAACAAATTGTGTGTTCTAATGCTTTGTCACTTCTAGTGCATTTGGGGAAAATACTTCTTGTGCCTACTGAGTAATGGCTCAAATGAAAGAACACGATCAAAAGAATGCTTTATCACCATGCATAGAACACACTGAATATTTATGATTTTAATTGTTACACACCATGTGCATAGTCGTTTGGACAATTATATACACCTTTAAAGGTCAAGGGAAGAGGATGATTTGATGACTATGACTTTATAATTCATGATGAGCAAGTCCTTTAAAATTTCTATTAACTCAAAATGAAAATTTATCAAAATTCTTTGAAAAACAACCCCACCTCAGTATTCTCTATATGGTAACTGGTATTTTTGTGTATTTGTGAAATAACTAGATGCTTTTGGATTAAAAAAAAAAGGAATATTGACTACTTCTTAGACTTCCTGCCTCTTTACTAAAAGGATAATTTGGAACTGAGAAATGCAGTTCTATTCCTAAATTTATTGTTTACAAAAACACATGCTAATGTAACAGCGTACGAGTATTTAAAGGAAAAATGCCAAACACGCCGTGACAGGCAAAATGTATTTAGCTGTTTGCTTCAACTATGCTACTCTCATTCTGCAGCCTACCCTCTCCAAGACCAAGTATTTTTGAGAGTGAGGCTAAAAATAGCCAGCCAAGCCTAACAACTAGCTTCTGATTGGCTCGGTGCAAAGAACATTCAGCCAATGAGAGCTTCTGGGAACAAAAGCAATTCTTTTGTGTGTGAGATGCTCAACCCACGTCAAAACAGCTTCAGGCTGTAGAAATGATTTTGGTTGAGATTTAACAAGGTAATAATGCATTTCAGCCCTCTGAAAGGTTTGAAGCAGAACAAAGGGGGTAGTGAAATCTACAAAACAAATGGAGCGCTCAGGCTTTCAGGGGATGAATCATCCGGGCTCTTGAGCTACATAACATTTGCAAACCCAGAAAAGTAAGAGCGCTAGGATTCTTTTTTTCTTTCTCCCTGATACTTTAAATTATTTTCCAAGCGTTTTCTCTGACCAAGGAAAAAGCAAATCAAAGGCGTAGTGTCCCGACTATGCACAAATGTGTTATTACGCTGATTTGCTGATGAACAGAAAGCAACTCACCCACGATCCCCTTAAATCGCACAAAGAGAAGAGAAAAATTTATGTGCCGTGGAGGGTAGGTAGTAAAGCTCCCGAAACTTTGGACTTGGGTTTCTGGGCATCAAAAATATCTCTTGTTCTCAAAATAAAGGCAGTTCTGGATTAACGATGTGATAGCTCGCCCGATAAACACAGTACAGCAGGACCTGATATGAGGCAGAAGCATTGAGCTTTGGGAGGTTTTGGTCATCGTCAAGGCATTTCGCCTCTAGGGGTCGCTGTTGCACAGCTGACGAACCTCTTCAGTCTGCTTCCCCCTTTAATCTTACATGAAAGGAGAAAATGGGCTTGGTAGGTGCCTTCCAGGTAGGACAAAAGGAAGTGGGGGAGTCAGCGTTTGAAACCCTTAAGCATGGTCTGCGGTGATCACCATGGGACAAAGCATCCCATAACAATACAGATTACTTCGCATGGAACTGAAATGTTGTACAGGACAAAATGTTGCTATAGTAACCATTAGAAATGTTACATAACACATAGGCGCTCATAAGCCATTTCATGGTTTTAAACTGGCTTTATTGAGCAGGTGATAACTGAAAGACAGTGTGACGCTTTGTAGGCTCCAAGCTGTAGGAAATACACAAGGACATACACTTTAATCTCTTGTGTAGAAAACCTGTACAGGTTACTGCTGACAAGGAAATACAGATTGCAAATACATTATTTACATGTTCTCTTCCCAGAAAACTACAGGTTCAATGCATTTTGTCTTCAATATAGCTTTTCTGATAAATGACTATCAAATGAAGCCTTAATTAACTTTTATTCTTGGTGTGACATAAAAGACCTAAGTAAATCAAACATCTCAGTAAAATGGAATTCTAATTTTATTATGTGACTAGGTGTAAGCAAAGAGCAATATTTCTTTAAAAGTTACCTGTTTAAGGAAATGCATAGTCAAAAAATATCGCATTTGCTAATTATTGGTCCCAACTGCATTTATGAGCCCTAATAGACCTTTTGCCATAAAACATGGATGGGAGAAAGGGTGTTTGCTGAGAGGAGTATCCTATTCTCCTAACAAGTCATACAAAAACTAGAGAGGTGATATACCTTTTTCTTGCATTCACTTTAAAATAGTTTCCTGTGGGGAAAAATCAACCTAGGAATTATATTCCTAAACAACTAAATCCTCAGAGGATTGTATATATGTAGTTTTTAACATTCCGTGTCTAGAAAGAATGTGGGTACTGTTCTCTTTAAGTACTTTTGTGAGTTTTATAGTTTTGGTTTTATCATGTTGGCCCAGAGCCAGTTAAAGGAATTCTCACCAACTGTGTAGTTACACTACCCATGAGGGAGTAACCAGCGCTTAGTTTAGGATGGGTGGTTTCAGTGGAAGAGGCTGCGAGAGCTATCCGTTCCTTATCTCCTGGTGCCTTCAGCTGCTGAGTTGCTCAAGGCCCAGCCCTGACAGCTGTCCCTTCATCAGGGTGCTCTGTAAGAGGAGAATAGAGAAGAAGGAACTCAAAAATCTTCTCCTATCTGCCAGTGCAACTCTGAAGCTGGAGTCAAAAGCACAGAGTAACCTCCTTTCCTCCTCTTCTTAGAGGCCAAAAGTATTCCTCACAGGAAATAAAGGTGCTTTCTTTTCTCAACTGGTCATCAGTATGAAGGCTTATATGAACGTCTGCATAAAATGTATGTTTTAAAAATATTATTTTCCCCATTTCCCCCTTGTTTCCTGTTTTGCACCCATGCTTTCCATTCTAAGGGGTAATAGATTCTGTGGCTCAGGTTCATCCCTTCAGAGACAAATGTGGTAAAGCAAAAAGCAGAAGACTGAAAGCCTTCCTGGCTTTGGTTTCCAGGCCTACACCAATAATTAAGGAGAGAGTCTTACTGACAGTGGGCCCCAGAGCAGTGGAACCAGAGCCCTGGTCCCCAGACAAATGCTGGAGAGGCAGGATGACTCCAGAGTTGAACACTAGACCTTGGAAGCCCAAAAGAGTGAGGTGGATACAGGGAAGGATGACTACACCCAGGCTCCCACCTCTCCAAAGAGTCCCACCTGAGAATGTCAGACAAGCATGTGAGAGCTACCAGACCTCAAGGGGATCTCTTGGATAGTGAAAAAATCAGAAGTGACCATGTTAGCTGGGACATGATGGTCCCTGTGTTCCTTGTGTTCAGGAAGATTTAAGTCTCCCAGTCTCTGATACTATTTTGGGAAGGCTACAGGAATTCTTGTCACTATGGTGGAATTGGGTCTTGGAGTTAAAAGTAGGTTAAGAAAAATAATACAAAAGCCATTTCTTGAATACCTGAGATTTAAGTCATACAAAAACCATACTTTATACTTTCTAACAACTATGTTATTCATTACTTCCTCTAATCTTCAGTATGATCCTATAAAGGAGTTAGGTGTTTATCATTTAGCATCAATAAAGCAAGCCATTTTCATTTAAACGTTATTCTTCAAAACACTCACTAGAATTTGTCATTATTATAATCTCCATCTAATAAACATTTGAGGGATTTGGCAAAGACCATTCAGGCTTTGTCTTCTGTGCCAAAACAAAATTGATAATTGGGGTACTCTCCTGGGTAATTTTTATTTTCAAGTTCTCTTTTTTTTCAAAATTACCTGTATCACTCATGTTTTATTGTTCATTTTGGAAACAGAACCACAGTCTCTGGAAAGAGCACTGACTTGGAAGTTAGATTTTGAGATTAACTGCTACATAAGTACTTAGGATTTAGTCAGTTATAGGTGCCAGGGAGAAACTGGTCATAGCTGGGAAGCTAGGAGTTGAAGGCGAAAGGATACAAAAGACAAGAAACCATAGCTATGCACTGCATGGAGAGGTCTGGTCAAAGACCAAAAGCCTAGTAATTCTACAATTAATAGAGTTACTTCTCTACAATTAGTAGAATTGCTGCTACAAAATTGTAGAAGTAACTCTACAAAGAAGTCCACAATGATGACATTATGGATAGACAAAGAATCTAGATCCTGAGAAACACAGCTAGAACTAGAAGCAGTAGGCAACAAATCTGAAGTCCAGAGACTCACAGGTAGGGCTACAGGGTTAGCAGGACATCTTGGTTAACAGTGGATCAGAGCATCCTTTTCTGTGAAGCCCAGAAGCAGCCCGAGAAGCCATCTCAATAGTGCCTTAAGAAACCATAGATAATCCATTGAAAATTACAATTTTAGGTCTATATAAAGCAAATACATCAATATATCATATTGGAGAATGAGAATAATGGTTCTACAGGGTAGGGTAACTATACATCCCAGATTTCCCAGAATGGTCCTGGTTTACATCCCCTATTGCTGCGTAATTATTAATATTTGTTGCTGCATAATTATGAATATCACCCCATTCATTCTCAAAAGTGTTCCAGTATGAACTACAAATTATATGGTTCCTCTACTGGGCAAATATCGAAGCATCTAAGCCCTATTTCTGACTGGTCATGTCATCTTCAGGTTGTGTAAAATCTGTTAGTCAAGTCAGTGAAGAAAGCAGACTCCCTGAGTATTTGATACTATGGAGATAGCATTTGTCTTATGAAAATCTATCATGTCTGTATGGACTCTGAGCCTCAGATTCCCTTCTAAGGGAAATTAATACCTATATCCAAACTTACACAAAAGTAAGTAGTGACATAAGATGTACTTAATGTGTTATGTATCCTTTAAATCAGAGGCTCTGAGACTTGGTAAAGCATATTTTATCTAAAACTGCTGGATAAATTCCAGGTGCTGTTACTGTTTGTTTTACTTATGTATTCATTCTCTGAACAGTTACAGAATGCCTAGGTAAAGAAGCAAATGTGAGGCACATGTACTGCCACTTCCAGTTTCCAGCTCCCGTGGCAGACATCACCAATTGATTATGGAATTCTTTCCTCTTAGAACAGGCTAAACATCAGAATCCTCCTTCATAAGTGCTCCTGGCACCCACACCAGTAAAATAGAATTGATACTAGAGCTGAAACTAACTTTCTGTCTATCCCTGGCCTCCTGTATGTTGGACACTGTATTAGGAAGCATAAGAATTTGTCATTGCTTTGAGGTTCCTCATCTATCGGTGGAAGGAAACAAATAGACCATTCGTTGCAGTGACAGAAGGACTCAGCGATGCTTGTACACAGATACCAATCACATCACTGTCTACTGATAATGGACCTATATACAAAATCTAGAAGTATTATAGATGAAAACCTGGGACAGTCCAAGGAAAGCTTTGCAGTTAGAAGTTACATAAATTGAAACTTGAAGGTTACTTAGAAATAATCAGACTAAGAAGAGGGAAGGGAGTTCAAAGCAGAAGGAGCAGCATGTGCGAAGTCATTGTAAACAGGATGAGTGGGAATAGAATGAGGTGGGACATGGAGGTGGTGACAGAGAGGTTGGCATGCTGATACAGAAGTGTTTGGTTTTAAGGAGTTAGTGCAAAATAGAAGTTAGAGCTATGTCCACATTGAAAACAACTCATGAGGAATTTAAAAAACTCACCAATTAATTGATAGTTCTGAAACTATTTTGATAGAATCTATTTTTTAAAATTCTTTATTGGAGTATAATTGCTTTACAATGGTGTGTTAGTTTCTGCTTTATAACAAAGTGAATCAGTTATACATGTACGTATGTTTCCATATCTCCTCCCTCTTGCATCTCCCTCCCTCCCACCCTCCCTATCCCACCCCTCTAGGTGGTCAAAAAGCACCAAGCTGATCTCCCTGTGCTATGCGGCTGCTTCCCACTATCTATCTATTTTACGTTTGGTAGTGTATATATGTCCATGCCACTCTCTCACTTTGTCACAGCTTACCCTTCCCCCTCCCCATATCCTCAAGTCCACTCTCTAGCAGGTCTGTGTCTTTATTCCTGTCTTGCCCCTAGGTTCTTCATGACCTATTTTTTTTTCTTATGTGTTAGCATGCGGTATTTGTTTTTCTCTTTCTGACTTACTTCACTCTGTATGACAGATTCTAGGTCCATCCACCTCACTACAAATAACTCAATTTCGTTTCTTTTTATGGCTGAATAATATTCCATTGTATATATGTGCCACATCTTCTTTATACATAGAATCTTTTAAAAATTAATTAGACAATAAAGAATTTATTAAATCAACTGCTCCCTCCCACCATCACCACCACTTTGGCTTAATGTAGCCACAGATGCAGATTCCATCATTTCTCGTTTGGTCTTTTGCTTCTTTCTCCTCAAACTCCCATCTTAAATAAAGAACAGACAGCACTGTCTTCCCTAATACATTAGTCAGAGTCATAATGTTTGTTTGTTGTTTATGGTTTTCAACCTAAGTTCAGGCCAACTTTAGCTATGATATCTGCATTTAAATCTAAAACATGTATTTGCTGAAGACAAAGTAAAAAATCATGGTGGTATTTTATTTTAGTATGTGGAAGGTTCAGTTAATGGACCTTCAAATATTATTAGAGATGTAACTTGTAAATTTTCTTACCCATAAGCCCACAGGCCCTCCAGACCAATCTTTAGAGTATTTAATCAAGCTCCATTCTTTGGACTCTCTTTCTAGTTGTGCCTGCCTTACTCAGTAAAATTTATTTAGCTTTGTGCACTGGACCTCCACTAATTTTAAGCCATATTTGTCATTATGTGTACCTATCTTATACAGCTAGCTTTGGGTTCTAAGCTACCCACTGCTCTAGTCTACCATTAGAATTA